>NW_010520729.1:407-1771 GCF_000687285.1 Phaethon lepturus
TGGAGGTTTAGGCTGGACACTAGGAAGCATTTCTTTACCAAGAGGGTGGTCAAACACTGGAACAGGTTTCCTAGAGAGGTGGTCGATGCCCCAAGTCTGTCAGTGTTTAAGAGGCATTTGGACAATGCCCTTAACAACATGCTTTAACTTTTGGTCATCCCTGAAGTGGTCAGGCAGTTGGATTAGATGATCGTTGTAGGTCCTTTCCAGCTGAACTATTCTGTTATGTTCCGTTCTATTCTATTCTATTCTATTCTATTCTATTCTATTCTATTCTATTCTATTCTATTCTATTCTACTCTACTCTACTCTACTCTACTCTACTCTACTCTACTCTACTCTATTCTATTCTATTCTATTTACAATAAAAATATTTTAACTCTGGTTCTTCCACTTTCTCAAGCATTTGGGAATTCTGGGGAACACAAATGAAAAAAATGTTATTTAAAAATTCTTTATATATATGTATATATACACATATGACATTTAACGTAACTTTTAATGTATTTTTATGTTATATATTGCTCTAGTTATCTAAACTAATAAAATTCACAATAATCCAAAGACCCAGCCACTTGAGTACTTCCTCACTGCCAGGTCCCAGGTATTCATAAGTCCCCTGCATGCTTGTTTCAGGTGTGCGACAACAGCTCCACCAGAACTTCCTCTGAAGTGCTGTGGATGGACTGATGGGCAACATCTGTAATAACAGTTGAATGCCCCACTCTCTAATCTGAGACCAGCTGGCATGAAATTATATTAGTCTATACTATCAAACCCACATTGCCACCAAACTGCCTACTGGGAGTTAGCCTGCTCTTGTATTATCTCCCAAGCCACTTACAGTGTTTGTGAGAGTTAACCCGGGCAAAAGTCATGCCTGGGACCATTCTAACAATTTAACAATATAGAAGACCAGGGTCCAGTGCCCAGCAATGCTTAATCTATTATACAGACATAGTCAGAAGATCTCACAGGAAAGACAGCTCTATATCACTGTTATTCAGCTAATTGAGTTTCTGTAGAAAAATCAGCTTTTCATTGTCATTACTCTGGTTTGATTGTCACAATAAGATCAAACTGTGAATTTCTGTATCCTTGCCACTGGTGCAGTCCCTGGCCTGAGGTCTCTTGTGCAACCCCAGTAATCTAGTTCTGTGCTTTCAACCCACCCCCCCGCCCCAGATTTCTCAGTCTGCAGGTAAAGTAAGTATCCAAAGCAAAGTAGGACCCATGGACTGTAATGGAGACTTCTGCCCTCTCCTTGTCCCACAGACCAAACCAGAGCCCACCACCAATACACTCTGGTTGAGGTACACATACCAAGGCCTATCTTGCTGTCCTGGTTTCAGCCAGGATAGAGC
>NW_010520730.1:0-2244 GCF_000687285.1 Phaethon lepturus
GAGGCTGGGCAGAGCTGATCCCCTCGTCCGCCCCTATCCGTCCGCGGCCCGGGGAAGCCGCCAGCCGCGAGCAGAACCCCTGGCCGTAACGGGGTGTACGAGACCGCACGGCGCAGGACGCGCAGTGAGCCGTGGGACAGCTTGTGCAGAGCCACATCGCGACCCCGCAAGCTTGTCACCTGCACGGCCAGTGCTGCGACCAAAGCTACAACCTTCCACCTGTGCCAGGTGCACAGAAGCACTGGAGTCAGCCCAAACGCTGAGGAGCTGGGAAGCCCACCACCCCTCATGGTTACAATTTGGCATTAACTTTTTAACCCTTTCACACATTCAGAAATAAACCACACTAGCCTGAGAATTAAGAGCTTGATCAATCTTTCAGATGCACGGGTGTCAGAGAGCCATGTCAGGCACGTTCAGCTTCCTCCTCCTCTCCACGGGGCGTCCTGCCCATGGTGTAGAATTCTTTGTTTGGGCGCAGGTCAATGTAATGAGCTATGCGATTAGACATAGCAAAAAAAGCAGAAATCATGCCTATGTCCCAGGCGTCTTCACGGTCAAAACCATGCCTCTCCAGCTTCTGGAAATGTTCTTCAGTGATGTTATCAGCTCGACAGACTGCAAGAGCAAACTCCAGCATTGCCAGGTCACGGTCACTCAGGTCAGCCAGTTGCCAGTTCACAATGACCTGTGAGAAGGCAGAAACCAGAGGTAGTACGGATGGACCCAGCAAACAGTCTAACTGGTTGACCATCTTCTTTGCTCCACAAACCAAAGAGATGGCAGTACCCAGGCTCTTACTCAGCACCTGAACCAGACCTCCTGGCTACCGTCAGACAAAAAGACTCATCTGTTTTACCACTCTTCTCATCTCAGGGACTGCAGCAGTTTTCCTGAGCAGGCTATGGAGAAGTTTTTCAAGCAGGACTCAGTGCCACCAGGATGCTGCAGCTCCCTGTTGGTAGCAAGTTCCTCCACAGACCAGATTAAAACAGCAAAGCATGTGGGCAGCAGGATGAATGCTCTGCAGGTCAACCATCCTTCCCTGCATCTTGCTTGGAAGGTGGATGAGGATACACAGACCCCCACCTCAAGGTCCCACCCCCACTGGTCTGACTGCTCACCAATAAACCTAGTAAGCAAGGTACTGAGTTAGGGTCCCAGACATGTCAAAATTGCTCCAAACTGATGGGAACCACATAAATCAAAGGTTCAAAATATAGATTAAACATCAAAACGTCAGGTGAGAATGTAGACACATGAGAGGGCCATTCCCACCTCCTAAGGGACCATGTGAAGGAGGTAGGGCACACGCTGTTGTAACCCCACTGACCTGGTCAGCCAGCGCTGGCTGCTTGGAGTATATCCGATGAAGTGCTCCATGTGCAACCACACAGTAGGGACATCTATTCACAACACTTGTAGCCACAATGATGAGCTCTTTGTCTGCCTTGCTGAGTCGTCCTGCAGGGACAGCAAAAGATTTGGTACACTTTGCTGTTAAAATGTCCACTGCAGCAAGTATCTCTGGGGGGTCAGGGCGTGGAAGGCTCTAGATACAAGCTCCCTGCAGCACAAGCCTAGGAGACAGAGCTCCAGAGCGTATGCAGGGAGACACCACAACCAAAGCTCCTAGATGACAGGACAAGGGACAACAGCTTTAAACTGAAAGATGGGAGGTTTACATTTGGACAAACGGAGAAAATGTTTTATGATGAGGGTAGTGAGACAGAGAGACATGTTGTCCAGAGGAGTTGTGGGTGTCCCATCCCTGAAGTGTTCAAGGTCACATTGGAATGGGGCTTTGAGCACCCTGATGTAGTGAAAGATGTCCCTGCTCATGGCCGGAGGGGTGTTGGACTAGATCATCTTTAAAGGTGCCTTCCAACTCAAACCATTCTGTAATTCTTTGATCATCCGTGTAAACAATTCACCTGTATAGTTGATCATGAGGCACCTAATAAAAGGGAAACAGCAATTCTGCATAACAAGAAGACTCAGAGGAGCAAAATTACTTGCTCACCAAGTAGGAAGTTCTGTTGGTACTTCTTCATGTATGTCTCAGAGGGAAATGGCTAGGGAGGGTGTTGTCCACCTGTCTTCTGATGCTTTATTGCTGCTTTTACAGAAAAGTGCAGTGTTCTAAAACCCACTAAGTGGGTTCCAGCAAGTAAACATTATTGGCAGCTTTTGAAGGCAGAAATAAAAAAAATAATCATGGAATCATAGAATCTTTGGGTTGGA
>NW_010520731.1:0-1059 GCF_000687285.1 Phaethon lepturus
AGGTCCCTGAGCCCCCCGGACCCCGAAATAGCAGGATGGGTCCGAGCTGGATGCAGCGATGCTCTGCAGAGCGGGGTTTGGCTTTTGCACGTCATTAAGGTCCAAAATCACCCAGGTTAATTTTTAAACCTCTGTGTTGATGCCTCTGCTCTCTCAGCCATCCCCCATCTTCCCAGAAAAGCATTTTGGGGACCCAGATGGGTGTATCTGGAAAATCATAACCGCTTGCAGAGGCTGTTCATAGGAAGCAAGTGCCCTGAGCTGATCAGACAGAACATCCCACCGACCCCCCCACGAGACCCTGACCCGCACGGAGGGTCCCAGCCCCCAAGTTTTGTATGCGGTGTCGCCAGGAAACCCCAGCTCACATCCCCAGATCACATCCCCAATGACCCCCATCCCACCCTCCTGAGAGATATTTGGGGTAGAGCCGGTGAAAGGCTGCCAGCGATGCGGGCACGGGTCTATTCTGGCCGGGTATGCTGGTAATCGGAAAAAGGCTTTGGCAAAACAGCAGCAGCCATCCCATCCCGCTCCCAAACAGGGACCCCCAGCGCTCGTGTGGTCTTTTTAAGCCAGGCAGGGAAGGCTTGGGAAACGGGTTTGCACTTGGGGAAACCGAGGCAAAGAGGGTGAAAGAGGCCAAACTTTTTAACAGCTCCGCGAGTCACCGCTGCTGCCTCCTAAACCTGCGCCGTGGGACACCGGCCAACCCCTCCTGCCCTTTCAGACCCACAGCAAACCCCCTTCCTGCTGCCAGATCCCCCCGGCCAATTTCTTGAGCTCATACGAGCGGAGCCCCTGGCACGAGGACAGCGATGCCATCACCGGCGCAAAGCCACGGCCGGGATTTTTGCAGGAGCAACTGGGATGGGGAAGGGGAGAAACATAAAAACCCCTGAGAAAAACCTCGCTGTTCGCTGCAGGGATTTTTATTTTTAATTCTCCTTGGAGCGCCTAGTCCCTGAGAGGATGATTTCCCCCACTCCGAGAGAAATCCCTTCTTCTGCCAGGGTTTGAGCTCAGCAGCAATTTGCTCTCCCCTCCATCCCTCCCAGC
>NW_010520732.1:0-12379 GCF_000687285.1 Phaethon lepturus
CCTAGTGATTCTGTGATTCTGTGATCTTTCCTGTCCGTGCTGTTTTAGTTTGTTGAAAGGCTGCCATTACTCGGGGGGTGGGGGGGTAACTGTAGTTGTTCACTAGATGAGAAAAGTTTTCTAACCTTGAAATTGGGATGCAGCTGAAATGGACCTGACTTATATGTTCTGTCTTTTTTTAAAACCAGTGGTGCTCTCTCGTGTAAAAGGACAGGCTCAGTTCAGCCCTGTTAGCATGGCCCTGAGCAGAATTAATAAATCCACCTACGATTTATTAAAGTGTTTCACAGTTCTCCACTCAACCAGCTCACACAGCATGTACTTCTAAAAAATGATTCTGTCACCTGGAATGAGACGATACAAATAATGGACAAAACAGGATCAGAGTGACTGCATTTAATGACTAAACTCCCAAGAAGCTTTATGGCAAGCATCACAAATACCCTCATGTTTCACCGCAGCTGAAATAAAACACAGCTGCCTATCCTCACCTTAATTAGTAACAGCTTTAAATCAGAAAAACTTCGTGAAACAAGGGGTATGCACCTTGCTGAATTAAAGAGCATAGAATGACTGTGAACCTGAACCTCTTGCAGGGGTTAGAAAAGGAGTAGAAGCACAAATGATATCGTGTTGCTACCTAATGCTGGACCATGAGTCTGTGATGGAGATTATTCTTGGGCCACACCTTCTGTGGCATTCTGAACCAGCAACAGTCTTCTCCTTGGAATTAGTCACTTGTCAACATGAGGACTAGGAATGGGACCTCCAGCATATTCGGCTCTTCCATTGCCAAGAAAATAAAAGAAAAAAGGTCAGGATGGAGTGAATGAAAAGTTAAGATAAATAAGTAGTAAAATACCGTTACATATGATATTGATCCAGGATTAGATGCTTTTCCCATGCTGTAGCTTTAAAAGCATGAAAGAAACACCGTAAGAAAGGATGATGGCTTTTGGAGAGGTACCCAAAACAGAAATGAGTAGAAATACCTTGTCTTCCAGCTAATTCACAGCGATGGTATGGTTAATTTATCACTTGTTCAGTGGCTGTATTTCACATTCTGCATAAGGGACCTGGCTACCTTTGTGCCGCATGCTGTAAAAAACGAAAAACAAAAGGCAGATCTTGCTGCAGAGAAAAAAAGTGTTAGGCTGGTTGTTTGAAAAGGGGCAATACCCCTGTGGATGAAGTATGGGGGGGCGAGTTGTGCCTGCTAGAAGCATCGTCTGACAGATTCATGAGTAAGAAGAAAAAACCAAAAATCACTTTTCAAATACACATTCTGTCTAGCTGTTCTGATTTTAAGTTCAGTACTAGAGAAAATTAGAATAAATTAAATAAAAATATAAGAAAATTATAGAAGTGCTCACTATGTCCCTGCAGCTAAAACGTGTTGAAAATAGACCTCAGGATTGAATTGGCTTAAACTGGCTTTCAAAAGAAAGAAACATGTCCACCAGTCCTACAACAAAAAACAGAACATAAGTGCTAAATAATGAACTTCTAAGTTTTCTTCTTAAATAACAGAATGAAATGACAGCTACATCATGTCATTCATGTTTGCTTACACTACTCAGAGTGAAAGGTAAAATCAGCTTTAACTTCAGATTCTCCCTGAAATCTGCAGATAAAATAAATACAATTTTCTTGCATCTAGTTAAAAATATACACTGTTTTGAACCGGTTCATTAAAGCTATTTATTTGCATTTGTGCTTGATCTTTATTTATTGTGGAAATTTCAGGAATAAATATATATATATATCCCTTTTTAGAACTTCTATTTCTGTTAAGAACTTACGCTCAGTTTCAAAAGAAATTTTATTATTAGGTTTTTTTGAGTTTTTTAGACTACTGAGATTTGGGGAGTTTTGCTGTATGTTATTTCTTTTAATTAAAAATAATTACCAAGACTTAGTCATGCACTTCTTTTTATAGGCAAGTAATGGATGATACTGTCAAGAATCACAGAATCATGGAATGGCTGAGGTTGGAGACACCTCTGGAGAGCATCAAGTCCAACTCTCCCAGCCCAGAGCAGGGTCAGCGACAGCAGGTCATCCAGGATTTTGTGCAGTCAGGTTTTCAATATCTCCAAGGATGGAGAATCCACAACCTCTCTGTGAAGTCTGCTCTGGTCTTGATGACTTTCACAGTCAAAAACTTTTGTTTTGCATTTCAATGAACTTTCCTGTCTTTCAGTCTCTGCCTACTGCCTCTTGTCCTGTCATTGGGTATCACTGAGCAGAGTTGGGCTCCATCCTCTTTGCTCCTCCATCAGATATTTATACGATGGGTAAGATCCCCCTGAGGCTTTGCTTCTGAACAGTCCCAGTTCCTCAGCCTCTCCTCATTTTAAATCTTTGTGGATGTCCTCTGGAGTCCAGCATGCCTGGCCTCTCTCGCCCTCCTCTAGGGAGCCCAGAACTAGAGCCAGGACTCCAGAGCAGAGGAGAAGGATCATCTTCCTTGAGCTGCTGGCATCAGTCCTCCCAATGCAGCCCTGGATGTTGTTGGCCACCTTTGTCACAAGGGCACATTGCTGGCTCATGGTTAACTTGGTGTTCACCATGACTGATATGGTGTTCTTAATTTTATTCCTCCCCTTCTCTCTGTTAAAACCATTTTCTCCCCTCCGCATTGTATTTTGAAAAATATATTCAAAGCAAAAAAGTTAGGAGCTCTAAGAGAAAGAATTTTTATTAAATAAAACTGTTTTAATGAATGTAGGCTGACGCAATTAGCCTCTTCACTGTCTCCACAGACAAGACTTTAGACTTCATTTTCTTCACCTGTTACTGCAGGTCTCCAAGAGTAACTAGAATACCTTCACCTTTCTAAACGTTCTTGCTAAGTGTTGAGTGGAACAGCTAGGAGAAGGCAGATACATGCAGGCAGTATGAAAGCCAAAATAGGTATGTTCACAATTTCCATTAGGTATGTGAATGTTTTTTTTCCCATAAGCACATACTTTCCTACTGTGACATCAAAATACATATCTTGAATTAGGAATACAAAAATACTCAGGAACTTCTAAATTGTTAACATTTCCTGAGGCTTAATCCACAACAGGAAATTAAAGAAACTTAGTTTTCTAGTCCTGTAATATGGGGTTCGGATTTGGCTCAGAATTTTTTTTTAAAGAAAAACTGGGGAATTATTTTGGAATTTGATTCCAATGTCCCTAGGATTTAGAAGAAAGAGAACAGAAAGCTGACATATAGGGCTTTGACTTTGACCTATGTCTTCTCTCTTTCTGCATCTTGGTCTATGCTACATAATCCCCAGTAGGGTTTGCAGGGTTCTATACCCAAGTACTAATTTATATTATTCTTTGCTGCGTGCTCAGCTGTGCCTATCAGCCTATTAAGAAATTAATAGGGTCTCAATATCTGTCATTGCTAATTTTAAACAGGAACAAGGACATGCCAAGCCATAATATTGATGCATTTGAAAATATGTTAATTGTCTTTCTCATTATTCAGCTACTTAGCTACTTTCCAACACTACTTTCCTAAATACAAGTCATGAGAGATATTTTAACATTTTAAAACCCATATCTGAGTTCCTTTGAAATGCCAGAGTTTTCCTTCTAATTGAAAAATATATTTCATGAGGATTTTTGTAGAGAAATCACCAATGAGAGAGAAAAGTTAATGAGCATTTGGTACACACTATCAACTGCTTTTCAACCTCAATTACTAATGAAAATTAGCTATCTGAACTCATCAGAAGTGCTAACTAGCTTTCAGTACCAGCAGTTCTCAACCTGGGTTCAGAACAGCTGCAAACAGCTCAGTCACACTTCTGTTGCAAAATATCTGTGGTAGTTGTAAATTGGGAAGCAAGCAAGGGAGTATATTTTTCTCCCCAGCAAGCCTGAGTTATTCCTACTAATGCTAATATAGGCATGCCTGTGCAATAATGACTCTATATTCCCCTCAGATTACAAATTGACAGTCTCACAGTATATTGGTGTGTATAGGGAAGCATAATGAATATTAACTGTCATTTAATGCATCGTTTTCCAGTTTATCTATGGAGACTTGGAATACTGGAGGGTCCTACTCCATTTTAGCTTTTGGGAGGACACTGAGTAGGGGTTTTTTGCATGTGTGTAGAGTAATAGCTCTTTTGACATTTTGACATCTGACATTGTCAAGTTCCCCATTCTGATATTTCATTCATGGGCTGCAATATCTTTTGGACTGCCTGAGATCTGATGTACACACATTTTTTCAAAAAGAAGTTCCCTTTCAAATGATGAAGAGAGATGGCAGCCCTTCAAGCAATAAATCAGGAAATGTCTCCCTGATAGTGAATGTGAGCAAGTGAGGAGCAAAGCAGGAGGGGTGTGCACACACGTGCAAAAGCTGGTAATTTTCACCACTTGTACTCTCTTTAAAATGAGTGACAATCATCTTACGGGCTGTAACTCCTTTGTCTCTACTCCTTGGCAAGTTTCTGTGCGTCACCCTTCTCTGACACTGGAGGAAGTGATTTATGCAGGTATTTATTGAATTATTTATTGAATTATTTATGAATCTTACTTCTTAGCACACCAAACCACACTCATTTTGCACATATTCCTGTACATAATACTGCAAATCACAAATCAAAGAAGAAGAAAAAAAAATCATCCAAGGAAGAGATGAAAGAGAAAGATATGGGTTCAGAATTTCAAGAGGGGGCAATTTTGCGCCTGCAAGTTGTTCTCAAAGGAAATCAGTATCCATAACCTAGAAATTCTCTGCAACTTAAGCATTTTCAAAGAAAAATTTGGGTGATCTGTCACTCAAATCCTACCAAGTTGCATGTGAGATATTCGATAGGTTCTCAAGAACTCTCCATGCTGTGAGAAACAAGGGATGCCCTGCATGTCTGTAAAAATAAGCCTAGAGTTCAACATTAATTTTAGCAGAAAACAGAGCCAGAAAATCCACATGTGTAAGTACTACAGTCCACGTAGAGGTATGCAGCTTCACAGCATTATATGGTACTATCCTGAATGAAGAAGAAATTCCTAAAAAGCAAGTGATAAAAAGGTGATCGGCCATCTTACCTGTGGTCTTAGACTAGCAGCAATCCCAGCAGACTGAGACAGTTCGATCTGAAGCCATGACAGTTAGAGCTGATGAATTTACAGCTGCTGGGCAGCCGCGCGTTCAGGGGCACTCCCGAGCCGAACCAGGCAGTGCTGGTGACTTACATCTGAAAAGCTGTAGCATATTTTTATTGATTACTAGTTGTTATGCCTTGGCTTGGGAAAGAAAAATGTGTTAGAGGTTCTTATAAAGCTGATCTGAAATTGAGTTTAAATTGGTTGTTGGTTAAAAAGAAGGGCTGACCCATTCATACTCCATGCAGAGTTCAAATGGGATTTCTGACTGACTGTGCAGTGACAGTGAGCATCCAACACTGGGTGCAGGGTAAGACTTGTATCAGATGCTGCAAGAAGGGCCCTCATAACACATGCCTTTGGAAAGCCTACGCCCAGATTCCTGCCCCTCTGAGGGACTTTCCTCCATGTTCCTGGAGATTGACTGAGTTTGACTCCCTTTCCATCCTTTAGACAAAAAATCAGAGTGAAAATCAGAACTTCTCACTTGTTAGAGATCAAAATGCTTCTCCCCTCAACCCCCACCTCCAATGCAGGCATGAAGTAACTCTAGAGGCAAGGTCCCTGGGATACTCATTGGACCACATTTCTAAAGCCACATTACATTGAAAGACACACATTTTACATAAAGTCCTGTCTCCAGTGAAAAAGTGAAAGATTTGTAAAACCAGGGCTTCACACTCTTAATTTTGGCAGCCCTTAGCAAGCATATTTAGTGTTCTCGTGGGTATGTGCTTTAGCCAATTTTTAATCGACAATAACATATACTTGTGTCAACGAACAAGCTGTGGCCAGTAACAGAAGTAGCCTTATATTGGGCCCCCCAAAACTGATGCAGCGGCCAGCTGTAATGCAACCAACAGCACTGACCTGTGAAAGACAAAGTCATTACAACAGAACGCTGCAAACCAAAGGAGCCTAATAAAGATGTGAGGACAATGAAACGGGAATCAGAAGCATTAAGGGATGGAAGACAAAGGAAAACACAGATCATATCTCATCTCTGTACCACACATCTTATTAACACAAAGAAAGAACTCATGACAAATCACCCCTCATTTAATTTCCTTGTACAAAATGGATGTCTAATATATTTGGTCACTGACCCCCTGCAGTAATGAAGCAGTACAAAAATACACGCTCATAACAGTGAATATAATGGCAGGAACACTTTGAGTCTCCTTCTCCAAATTGAAGAAGTCTGTGTTATTTGAAAATGAAAGAAAAAATGTCTATATTTGTGTTTCACAAAGTTTAAACATCTGACAGGAAGCAACACTTGCATTTTAATGTTTTTTCCTTGCTCTGCTCCTGATTTTCTATGACATTTTGGTCATGCCTTCCATGCATTGTTTTACGTATAGATGAAGTCAGTTTGCCTAGGATACACCAAGCTTTGTGAGGATCCGTTTCTTGAACTTTCTGGATCAGGTGTTTAGTTCTGTTATTCCTTCCTCTCTAGCTGATACTATATTTGTATACCAGCAGTTGAGGGAGAGAACAAAATGAAGCCTCTCAAAGAGGTGAGGGCACCATGGGGCAGGATTTTACAGGAAAAGCTATGTTGGGTCTAAGCCATACATGCCATTCTAAAAACTGCTTTTTCCACACTTAACACCCAGAAAGCAGGAGGAAACAAAGGCAGGAAAGTGCAATTTTCTAGTTCCACAGTTACTGGTGAGGATCATATGTTCTTACCTCATGTGATCCAGTTCATGGGAGCCAAAATGATGTCCAGACATCCTCATGAAAAGAAGGCTCCATGTAATTTTAACACTTGTTACTGTTTATTGAGGACTGGTGAGTTAAAATGAGCACTTAATCTGTGCTGATATTAAAAGTGCCTTGTCTTTACTAGAATAACATGTTCTGTAGGTGCCGCTCCAAGGTGCACACCCCTCTTTGGACATGATTTCCTCCAGGGCTGGTGCAGCTTAATATTAACCATGTATGTGGCGCTCAATGACACCATTTAGCTTTCAGACTTTATATTTATAAAGCAAGCCGGTATCCTCCAACTGTAGAGTCTCTCTCATAGTTACATGCAAAATATCTGAGATATTATTTAATCTCAGGTGTGATCAAATGGGGGAAAAAAAATGGCTGTAGGATGTTCCCTTTCTTCCACAGATGCTCTATTGTTGCATGTTTTTAGCTATAGTAAAAAATTTTCTGATGCTCCAGGAGGAACAGAATCCTGTGATGTAAAAGTTAAAAAAAAAAAGAAAATAAAGACAACTTGCATAACATTTAGTTCAAGTGCAAGCACGTAGCTCCCAATATACTCTGGAGATGCTGTGCTTCAATTTGCAGCGTGCAAAGTCCAATCACAAGCTCGGTAATCAGGAGCAAATGAACTCCCCATACCCAAGATGTGAGGCAAGGGAGTAGCATCACCTGGGACACCAAATCAGAACAAAGAAATTAGAGCAGCTCCTCACCACCAATGTTTGCATTAAACCAAGAGCTACAAGAGAGAGCTTGCAGCTATATTTTATTGCACATAATAAGCAGTCCTGGCAAGACCAGAAGTGTTTGTCCAAATGAGAGGAGACTGTCATTAAAAGGTCAGGGAGGAGGCAAGGGGGACGAGAAAGGAACGTGCTCCTAACATCATTTTTGCGCGCTCCTCCAGCACCTGTATTAAGGACTAAGGCTTACTACTGGCAGAGACATAGAAATAACCGGAGGACGGGCGATGTTGCACCTCCACGGAGCACCGGCTCTGCCCTGATGTTGCTTGATTCGTCTTGTTTGTGTTACAGTAACTGCAGGACGCCCCAAAGGGGACCAGGGTCCTGCTGAGCACAGCGGGATGCACGGATAAAGTCTTCCACCGGCCACTCATCCAGGGGTTGCCAGAGACCAAAAAAAAAAAAACCACTTCCAGTTTCCACTAGCCCTCCAGTACTCAGGACGGACCCCGAAGCCCTGGCAGCAGCTGCAGGGACGGGGGACGCTGGCTGACGTGCGACTGTGCGCACACCGTTTTTAGCTGCGGGCTGAAGGGCCAAGGGCTGCTTGGCTGCAACCACTGAGGGGACCTGGGCTCCTTCCTCCACTGCGGAATTTGTTGCTGCTTTCTCCCTCTGGGAGAAAAAGGTAAAAAGCTAGTGTTTTTCCACTTAAAGAGATGCAGCACAGGAAGAGTTAAAATAAGAAGGCCTGAATGTTTAATCTGCCAGAAACATATGAGAAGAGCAATCAAATCTGGGATAAGTAGCTCCGAATGAGGTATGCCTGATTGCTTTAGGCCATGCTGTTTGTCAGTCTTTTAAAATTCAAGTCATTACCAGATGCTGATCTGCTATAATATTGTGATATTTTATCTGATTACACTTATCTGATTGTGCCATATCTGCTATTTGCCTTTCCATTTTTCCATGTATATTAAATGCAGGTGGTTTTATTATTCAGAGAGCTAGAAAGTGTTGACTGCTCTGAATATAAATGGGGATATTATATCATTACCTTGCTCTGAAAGCAGAGCCATTCAGTGTGTAAATCATATGCAAGGTACCTAGAGGAGACACAATAAACCATAATGTCTTGAGAGAGAAAGCAATGAGGAAGGGATAAGGAGATAAAAATTTAAGGCATTGTTAAAGAAGGATAATCTTCATAATCCTATTTAGTTCTTTCAAACTACCGTTTGTTGATAATATAACCTTTATATTCAAAACTTTTTTTAAGTTCATTAAATATCTCTTGGTGAAGTCATTGCCACATGGAACATTATCAATAATGAGACTGAATAAAAAACAAGATCACCAGCCAACCAAACATTTTAGCTGCTTTCTAAAGGGATTCACACATTTCTGCAAAAGCTCTGTAGACCCTTCCTCTCCTCGCCACAAGGCTTACTGTGGGTACAGAGCTTCAGGATTCCCTGGAGAAAGGTGCAGGAATCACTTACAGCATATCTGATCAGCAAATCAGGGTAGCAGAGCAGAAGGATGATTCTGAGATCAATATGCATTTATAAGAAAGTTAAACTGGGAACCCCCTTTTTCTTGTGAACAAAACTCCTTCATGGTAATTTGAGAGCATGATAAAACCCACTGTAAGGATGCTTGGAAATGTTACTAAACGTTACTAAATCCCAGAAAAGCTGGGACTGCAGGCACCTCTGGAGATCACCTAGCCCAACTCTCTTGCTGAGCTAGAGCAAGTCGCTCAGGACAGTGTGCAGCTGGGTTTTGGATGTCTCCAGGGACAGAGACTCCACAGCCTCTCTGGGAAACCTGTTCCTGTGCTCAAAAACCCACACAGTAAAAAAGTGTTTTCTTATGTTTAAATGCATTTTCCTGTCTTTCAGTTTGTGCTCACTGCCTCTTGTTCTGTCACTGGGAACCTCTGAGGAGAGTCTGGCTCCGTCTTCTTCACTTTCCCCACGAGTTATTTATACACACCAGTAAGGTCACCCCCGAGCCTTCTGTCCTCCAGGCTGAACAGTCCCAGCTCTCTCAGCCTGGCCTCACAGGAGAGGTGTTCCAGTCCTTTCATCACCTTTGTGGATCTGCTCTGGACTTGCTCCAGTATGTCCATGCCTCTCTTTCACTGGGGAGCCCAGGACTAGGCACAGCACTCCAGATATGGTCATCTCTAGATGTTGTTCTTCTTCTTTGGCTGTTTTAGTGTAACCTCTTGTGCTTAACTTGCAACAGCCCTGACTTGACAAATCCAGGTGAATGCTCAACAATCAAGTAAAAGCACAAAATTGTTAATGCCTCCCCATCCCTGCTCCCATCAGTTCTGCTGGCAACAGTCAGAAGGACACCAGGAATGTCAAGTCCCCCAAACAGACTACAGTACAAAGCAACCCTGCCGCATCTCCATTTACAGCAATGATTTCAGAGAGCATGGCTTGGAATCCAGAGGGAGATGGTGTTGGTCAAGTGGACAGTAACACTAAGTGAAGCAAGATAAGAAGACTCTAAGGAGGTGGAGGGGAGCAGGGTGTGCAGAAGGCAGCTGGGCGAAAACTCTGTAATTAAAACACAGAAGACACCAACTTCTCTGGAAAAGAAGAGTGCGAAAAGAAAAGAAAAAAACAGGAGGGAAGGGTCAAAAAAACAGGAAGGGTCAAAAAACAGTTAACATAAGAGCCATAGATGAACGGCTTAGAGACCCAGCAGTTCAAGAAGAAAAACAAGCAAATGAAAAAAAAAGAACATGGGAGAAAGAGTCATAACTATTGAAGGTTACTTTAAGCTTGCAGGGGAAACCATAAGGGCAACAAAACAAAACCAAGGATTAGTGTAAGGTGGCAGAATTAAGAGTAAAGGTGGCTTGAGATCTGAACTGAGGAAAGGGTACGTTATTGTCCTGAGACCACAACATACAGTGTCAAGCTCTCAAGTGTGTCTTTTGTACAAGTGCACAGGCAGTCCACCTAATCCAGAGGTAAAAGTAGCAGAAATGTTCTCCGCTCTGTAAAATGCACTGTAAAATTGTGAGAATCTAAAAAAAGATAGACACAGCCCTGAAAGTAGGGTAAGAGCCAGACGGACAAAACACTGCCTTAAATTTCTCTCTCGTGAATCTTCACTGATTTTATCTGCCCCAGTGATTTTCAGCACAGGGTAATAGCTTAATGACATTGATACTCAAGTCTGGGCACTTGAGGTTGCTGGAATATGTGTGATTTTATCATGAATATCAGAAAATACGTTGTTCATAAAACCTCTGCTCCCAGAGCCATGTGACACAAGCAAATTCTTGTTTTGTGTTTTTCTTCTTCCCATCCGTGGAGAAAGGACTGAAGATAACACCCCAACGTTAAAAGAGCAGAAAGGAAATAAAAACAAATTCCTGTTTTAAAAACACATTTTTAAACATTTTAAAGAATGTCACTGTCAAGATTTTTGAAATCTTGATTCATCATCCTTGAGCCCAGTTTCACTCTTTTTTCAAACCTCCTGGACAGAAAAGCTAACAAGTGCCATACTGCTTTTCCAGGAGAAAAAGCTGTCTTGCCAATCAACAGCTCATATGTATAAATCTGATCGGTGGAAAAAATGGAGAAAAAATATGCAGAAAGTTCCAAAACTTCAAGAATTGATGGTTAAAAAACAAGGTCTTGGTTCACAGTACAGACGCTTCTGCGTTCAAAACACTTATCAGCAGCGCTGAACTAGGGGATTTCTAGACCTTTTTATTTCCTTGCATTAGCGGTTCATCAGAGAAGGGACAATTTTTCTCTGCTTTCAGAAAGCAACTGGCTGCACTGGCACAGAGGTTCATATCCATGTCTCCTTGATTCTAGCACCAGATGAGGGATTTAAAGATCAAATGTGATCAAACTGAAAGGTTTTTTTCCTGTTATTCAGCTTCCAAGATTAGAGGATAAAGGGAACATGGGACTAGATGAACTGTATTTGGATGCTGGTACTGCTTTCAGCATTTTTATGAATCTCAAAACTCACTCAAATTTGTTTGGATAAAAGACAAACTTTTAGAGATACTGAATGGCAGAGTCAAAAGTGAAAGACAGTGTTGTAGGTTTTCAAAGGCACACAAATATTCGGGGAAAAGGAACGGTGTCAGGCTTGGTTTTACTTAAAGTCTCCCTCGAAGAGTTTCTTAGAGGGAATAAATATTACATTTGTGAAAGGTGCAAATTATACTAAATGTAGCGGAGCTGCAAACACCAGTTAAAGCAGAATAAAGCCAAGCCTCTTCAAGAGATTACAAAGCTAGACTGATAAAAATAGCAGAATGAAGCCATTTTCCCAAGAGACCCATTTAATACAAAGCTTCCTATATGCCATGTTTCTGCAGGGCAGTGCACCCAGGGTCACAGGCTTTCCTGGGCTGCAAATGTGCCACCACAAAGACCTGAGAAGCCACGCCAGTTAATCTAGTCATGGGTGGACGGATATCAGACTTATTGGTGGGAAGAAGACATTTGACTTCTGCAGGTTTCAGATCTCAACAATTATTTCTCTTGGGCTATAAGGAGATGGGAGGAGGGAGCTGGACATTTCTCAAATGATCGTTAAGGGCACAGAACAGTTTGCTGATTCTTATTCGTGTTAATACGTAATTAGTTGCTTTCCCCCGAGAGCCATTGCACTTCTTAAGCACGGGCATGAATAAATGCCACGTGGTCATACATACAGTCCAGCCAGAAGTCACTGGGGAAGGAAAATACTGCAAAAGTAAAATAAAACCAGAGTCAAAAAATGCCCTTTGCCAGGGTGCCACGGGGGCCGGGGGCTGCTGGGGCCGGGAGCACTGGGGGCTCTCCCGGGGAC
>NW_010520733.1:0-3707 GCF_000687285.1 Phaethon lepturus
TGGAGGGGATCTCCCGCGGGGCCGGGGCAGTGGGGAGGCCGGCCGCCGCCTGCGAACCCAAGGGATTGCACAATTAATCTTCTTCATCTTTCTGAATAGAAGATTTAAGGAAATGCTATCTGACAGTTCACCTGAAAGCGTTATTATGTATTTATTGCACCCACAGAGGCATAAATAGATCAAGTGATTCGTTTAGGGATGACTGACGGAGCTCAGACTGGATTTTGGGGCTCGGCAGCTCCCAAACCATGCCTGCGTCACTGTGTTGGCTGATCTCTGACATTAAAAAGACCTTTTATTTCTAATAAAGTCTCCAGATAAACTAATATCAGAAAACCTGGTTTTTTAGCAATAACACAACTTAGAAAGCGTCTTGCACTTGCTTGTGGGATTGGCTTTCCTAGGATTTGGAACACTGAATTCCATTCTGGATCATGTGTTTTGGCATGTATATGAATAATGTGAGCTATTCTGGGCATTTACATGAATTTGAAAACATCTGCTGCGATTGAAAAGTTTTAGAGTTGCTTCACATTCCTCATTTTTATCATACAAATTCGTACTTGGGGAAATCACTATTTTCCATTAAGTAAATGTATCTCCTGGGCAATGGAGCTAAGGAACCTGGTGGCCTGGTGGCAGTACAGGAACAAAGAAATGGGTATTTTAAAAAAAGGAAAAGCTCGATAAGTGGTGGAACTTCAGCTGCAGTGATTGCATCAATTTCCACTGGAGAGCGGTAGAGGTTTGCACGGTGTTATTTTCTCTCATTTGGACTGATTCTAAGACAGGAACTGTGTTTTAAATGCATATGCTGCGTTGTCTTTTTATGTACTAAGGTAGTGGGCCTACGCAGGAATGGCAAAGAAGAAGAAAAGACTTCAGCCCCATATATTGGATTTTTATGTGAGCTCTCTTTAGAAATCATCCTCCTAAGCTGATATTTTACATAGTGCAGCCAGGGCATAGGCAGTTAAAGTACGAATTTATTTATAAACGCGGCAAAAGGAAAGAAAAGCTGTTTGCCTTTTAATTATGACAAAAAAAGTATATCATTTTAGCTAAAAAATAATTTTAAAAAAAGACACAATGTGTACTTTCCTACTTAAATCTCAAGTAAAATTTTCATTTAAATTACTGGAAATTACCCTTATGAAAAGATTATTTTTTTCATATTTCTGTTCAGGTGTCATCCACTGAGAAAAAAATGCAACTTCTCTGTGTTTGCCTGCTGTCTGCTATGGATTACAATCTTTACTTGATGCACGAGTGTTGAGTAGGAGTTATTGACTTGTGGTTTTGTTTTTACTGAGCCTGAACAAATCTTGTAGGAAGACTGCAGACAGCCAAAGGTGAGCGGTAACTCCATTCTGCTCTCAGGACAAGGTTGGCAAGCCATATCTGATTGCAGTGGACTTTTAATCTAGACCTTGCCAACATTATTCACATGTAATACTGCATAATGTGAGGGCAGCTCTAAACAACTGCCATTTATTGTGAGGATAAAAATACCAGTCATCTTGAATTGTAGCAGAGATCCTTTTTATGTAGGGTTTTATAGATACTGCTGTCATTCTTGGCAAATTGCACAAACACATTAGCTCGAAAGACGTACGTTCTGAGAGATGGCAAAAATGGGTCAAGGTGTCCGCTGACAGCCTTTAGGGGAAGGGGTCTCTGAGGATGGACTATTTTTATCCTGTTTCTATTAGCAGAATTGATAGATGTGGTTTTCTTTCACAGCTGGAGCAAGTCCATCACTGAACAGGCAGGCTGTTGCCACTAGAGTTGCAGTCAGACTGAGGAGTACAGGTAGAAGAGAGCCATTTGTGTGCCTGTTGTATTTCTAGTCAGCTATGGGTTTTCTAACATGGGTAAATGAAGTATTTGAAATGACGAACAATAGAAAAACTACCTGGGAGCCAAGTTTAAGTGGTGTAAAAATGTATCTTATCGACAGCCTTGCCGTTGTGATCGCATTTTATGATGTGCATTTGCAGTCAGTGTGAGATCAGAAACTCAGAGAACAAGTTACGGAATTATATCCTAGTTGCTTGCCAGGAGATTAAGAGACTTTGATGACCTGTCAATTTAGTAAACTAATCAGGCATATGAAACAGCACAAAGAAACCTGATAGCATTGTCTTTGTAGCTTGAAAGCAGTATCTGTCTGTGGTAACTAGTAGAGTAAAATGCAGTTCACACTCCTGGTGAAAGAACTACCTGAAAAGGAAATTAGTTTTCTGGATAATAAGAAAAAAAAATTATATTCCCTATCCCTGGAAATAACAGTTTATTTGAAAGTAAATTGGTTTGCAGTTTACCAGGGAAGAAAATTAGCCCTTGAATCGGTGTGGGGTGAGAAGAGCTTAACTGGGACTTTACCCAGCGGAAGGAATTGTTGTAAAAGCTTAATTCTTTGTCACTTTCTATCTTAAAGCGCAACAGAAATCAAACTAAAACCAGATGAATGATAGCAATACTTAGCTAAATGAAGACTAGTATAGCCATGAGCAACGAAACATGTCAGACTTACGAGTCTGGTTACAAGGAGCAAGAGGTGCACAGCACAGAAAGGGAGTCCTGATGAGAACTCCGCAAATGTTCCGAGTGGTGCAGATACAGGCTGTCAGCTGAGATCATTATAAACCTGGGGACAAAACGACAAAGCTAGGAGCTATGTTTAAATTCTCATTAAATTTGGAGACATTCACAGACAGTCTTTTGCCTCAGGCATGTTTTAAAAATCAGTACTGGTTTTAAGTAATATGTAAATGGCTTGAGTTCAGTAATTGTACTTAGTGCAGTCACTGAAGACTTTGAAGGTCGTTACTTTATCTTCCCATGATCAGTCTGGTTTTAGGAAATTACTTGTCTAGACTGTCTACCTCTTTGCATTTTAGATAAACACATAATTTTCAATGTAATTTAGTAATTTTGGTAGAATTGTCAACCAGCAAAAAAGATGCTCATTTGTACATTAAAAATAACAAGGAAGAATACTTCTGTGGTGTTTCATGTACTGTATGATGCACTACATGCCGTGCTAATCATGGATTAATCTCAGAAGTGGCAAAGATGACCCTTAATTTAATGAGGTTAAAAGACTTGGCAAAGATCACACAGGAGACCTATGGTAAAGCTGCAAATAGCGCTTGCCCACCTTATGGCAAGTCCTAAGCTTTAATTGTTAAATGGCATAGTTTTAGCAAGGCTGTAAATAGATGTCCTATTGCTGCTTTTAACTGAATATTTTTCCAAACATTCTGTTTCTAGAGACCTGTTTTCTATTTTTAAATATTTTTTTGCCTTAGTGAGGATTACAGCATTAGAATTTGTATCAGTAGTATGAGAAGTCTTAAATAAACGTGCATTGGAACAAGAGGATATAGTGGATTGACATTGTCGGGAGAATACTCAGAACTTCTAAGTCCGAAGTAACTTGCTAGAATAGACTGTGCTAAAAAAAGGAATTTCCCTGGCTTCCTGCTCGGGGAACCTGGAAGGCGGGTGACGTGCTGTAGGCACGCGGCAGGTTCCCGGCTCAGCGCTGCTGGAGGAGACGGTGAGAGCTCGGATGGGCGGGCCGAGGCCGCCGGCGGGGGGTGAAGGGGCACGGCACCAACGCCGTTAGCGGATTAGGAGGGAAGGCGCGGGCTGACACCGGCGGAGCGGGCCCGGGGCCCAGGCGCGGAGAGCGGCGGCAC
>NW_010520734.1:0-358 GCF_000687285.1 Phaethon lepturus
AGCAGCAGTCGGGAAGAGGAGGAATTCGCCGATCCCCCGTCTCTGCCCCTCGGCTTCCCTCTCCCACTTTCCCCGTGCCTGGGAAAAGGGAACCCAGCGGGCGTCCCTCAAAGCAAAAGGGACGAAGCATACAGGAGCTCTGTCAGTCTGAAACGGGCCAAATTCTGCCCCGGAGGGCTCGGTGCACCCTGCTCGTGAGCATCGAGCACCCTGAGGAGCTACGGAGCTCCCAGCACCCCTGCGCGGGCAGCCCGGGCAGGCAGCTGACAGCGGTGGCTCTGCGCTTTTGGGAGCGGCAAATTAAAAAAAAAAAAAAAAAAAAAAAAAATGAGGGTTTTATGATTAATTATGTTGCTGG
>NW_010520734.1:374-1293 GCF_000687285.1 Phaethon lepturus
AAAAAAAAAAAAAAATTGAGGTTTTTATGATTAATATTGCTGCTGGGATAATTACTGTTATTACTGCTATTATTACTGTTTGGATAGGGGCTTGTCATGGTTCATTTGGGGAGGAAAAAGTCACAGCTTGCTCATGGGAAAAAGGGCAAAACATGCTAGAGGCCATTCACTGCGTGACTCGGGGCCGAAGAACCCTGTTTTTTTCTGCGACGCAAGATTATTAGATGCCTAATGGGCATCCAGAGCCCTTCTGGCTCTCGCTGCTCCTCGCCCTGGAATGCCCTGCTTCGTGCACAGCCCACCGACCCATGGAGCGAGGCCCCATCCTGCTCCCGAGGCTCCTACCGTAAAGGAAACTGCTATAAAAATGCAACGGAGCACTTTTCCAGCAGAAAATGCAGCTGCTTTGAATTCCCGGCAATTAAAAGTTTGACCGGGGCGGGGGGGAAGGGAACCATCTGAATTTCTCTCACACTCGCTTTGTTTAATTTTATAAACTCATTTTTAAGTCCTGCATTGTTATCTAAACATGCTGCCTCTCTGAATCTGACTTCTTCTTTTATGGGAAATTTTCAGCTTTCTGCTCCTAAGTTAAAAAAAAAACAAAACACACAAACCAAAAAAAAAAAACCCCGATAAATCAGCTTACAAGCTGGAAACGGTCTGAATATTCGGCGCAACACAAGTTCCGGCGCCTGATCCAGCTGCACGTAACAAACTGGATGAAACCCTCAAATGCCGACATCTTCCCAGCGCCGCTTTCACGTGGCAGCTCCTCCACCGCTGGAATTACCTCTTTGTGACATTGCCAGCGCCGAAGGAGCAGCGGGGGGATGCGCTACGCTGCTTTTGTGAACTTTTTTAAAGTTTAAAGCTTCTTTTCGTAACCCTGACCCTCTTTACCCTGTACCGTAACAAA
>NW_010520735.1:0-9607 GCF_000687285.1 Phaethon lepturus
GGCCGGCGTGGGGAAGGCGCTGACCGCGGCCAAGTCCCTGAAGCACACGGGGCTGAGAAGAGAGCAGAGCAGCGCTTGTAAAACAGCTATTTCGCCCCGTAGAGCTTCCTGCCGTGGCTCTGCTTTCCCCTTCGCCTAGCCTTAGCGGTTTAAGGTAGCAACTGGCCACCTTCGGGTTTTTTCTCAAGCGAGTTAAAGGCTGTTGGAGTCGGCGGGGGAGATGCAGCGTGTAGCTACAGCCAGTAGGTACATCTGTGAAAATCAGACCCAAATTAAAAATCAGTGAAGACCCTTACAGTGGTATCAGAGCGAAAGGCTCTAGCTGAAGTTGCCTGCGCATTTGAATATTCAAATAGTGTATTTGAAACTTGGTTTCCACGCAAGAGATGAGGAAGGAAGGCTGGAGGAACTGGCTGGAAGAATTGACAAATAGCTACAGCCAGTAGGTACATCTGTGAAAATCAGACCCAAATTAAAAATCAGTGAAGACCCTTACAGTGGTATCAGAGCGAAAGGCTCTAGCTGAAGTTGCCTGCGCATTTGAATATTCAAATAGTGTATTTGAAACTTGGTTTCCACGCAAGAGATGAGGAAGGAAGGCTGGAGGAACTGGCTGGAAGAATTGACAAAAATAACATCGACAGAGTAGTTTCCCTCTTCGGCATCTCTCTCTTTCAATGAATTTCTCTCAAACTTGTGAGTTCTAGTTTCAGCAAGAGCACTTTTTTGTCTCCAGAGAGTCTCTCTGGTGTGAAGTCAGTGAGTCTGAGGACAGCAGTTTCACATAGGAAATATAGATGTTGGCTGAAAAAGAACAACCACCACACTGCATTGCCTCGCAGCCCAAGGTAAAAGTCTTGAAATGAAAAGTGCTGTGAAGCTTGCTTGGTAACGGGAGCAGAAATGAAAATGGAAAACTGGTGCACAATCAGTCTTGGAATGAAAAATCATTTAAACACTACTTCTAGAGCTGCCACTGTGGGTCAAAGAAGAATTTCAATTTTAGGTTTTATTTCTATTAAGTAGCATTATTTTTAAAATATATAATAGCATACGCTATTCTGGCAACAGTAATTTTATTAATTAAATATTACTGTGTGCAGGAGAGACATATGCTTGTGTAAAGAAATCTGAGAAGCACATTGTTCACCTGCTACGTTGCACTGCAACTCTGACAACAAAGAAGTTTTCTGGTTTGTGTACTCTATAATTGCTTGGGTGTAGGCTGCATTCAAGATAGAAAAATGTTTGTTCCTCTCCCACCTCAGGAAGTAAAACCACTGAAAAGACAATGTAGGTGCAAGCTAGGAAACTAGAAACTTTCCTAGCACAAGCTAGGAAACTTAAAGCTAAGCTTGGACTTTTGCATCTGCTGAAATACATGATAAAGCTGCTTCATGGATTTTAAGAGAAGTCAAATGTGGGACAGCCTAGAGAAAAATCAAACTGCAACATATTGGTGAGTCGGGTCAAAAAAATCAGTTGGATGGAAATATAATTTCAGGCCATGTCTTATACATAATGTTTTAATTATAAGCAAACTTTGTTTCTTCAAATTTTATTAATAAAAAATCTGATCAATGTCATGAAATGAGGATATATGTTTTGATGTAGTCAAGCCAAGTCAAGTCACATGAAAATTTTTGTCCATCTTATCAAGCTATTTGTCTTCTGTGTGGAAAGCATCCAAAATGTAAAACCAACCATGAAATACCTTTCCACGTGTTCAGATAACTGTGTATGTTAATACCGCAACAGCTGTGTATGACTCCTTCACCTGCATTTCACAGACTCCCTCTACTGGAAACTAATATGAAGGTTCAGTGGATCAGAGGAAAGATCATTACAAGTGCAAGATACATTAGAAAAAACCCTCTTGCTTCTTTTGTGAAAAGATCACACTTCTTTATCGATGCTCCAGTCTGTAGGAGCAAAACAACTTGTATTCCTAGCTGCAAGGCTCTTTATACTGAAATCACTAAGACTTGGAAAGAGGAGCTAATGCAAATGAACTAGTTCAATATTCCATATAGAGTAACTTTATATGTATTCTGTTGTATCATTTAAGATCTGCTAGTATCAAAGTCAGATTAAATAAATATACAAAGGCAAGCAAGTAACAGAGCTGCTGAAGTATATCTGATGCTGCTACCCATGTGGCACTCCCATACTCCACAGCCAACACTGACACCAACTGGATTAGTTGCTCTCAGAAGAAAGGAGTGGGATAAAATAAAAACCTCAGCTCCAGTGCTACCAAAGAGTACCCCACACCATGAGCGTTCTTCCTGGTCAAAGACTAAAACCACTTGCTTTAACACTGACAGCAGAATCTTGACTCGTGATTATATGTTGCTGAAGTTCGAGCTTTATTAGTGACTGAAAAGGAAAAAAAACCAACTGGTTTTCTTTGAGTGGAAACTGCAGGATAAATCACACAGACACATGGTTCCAAATGCTGCTGAAATGTTGCTTTAGGTTTTACAAAAAGCAGTGAAATACTTCTACCCAGCAACACACAATGAATTCTTTCTCCTTGGTGGGACTGTACCAGTAATGGAGATACTGTTCTGTGTACATAGTAGCTCCTGTTTCTTCTAGCATGAAGAAAAAGAGGCTAAGGAGTGAGGATGCCAGAGATTCTTTCTTCTACAGAATTCCAGAATTCTTTCTTCTACAAACCCTGTAAACCTGTTATGCTCAAGTAAAATGCCTTCTGTTGATTAACAGTGACAGTTTCCATTGCTGTGGGTAAGCAAAATCAGTTGGCAACAAGTCCATTGGTTAGAAAGTAGAAAAATATTGCTGCAGAAGAGCATGAATAGGTTTTAAAATACTATAAGATTCTTAGTAGTACAAAAGAGATCATTTTAGATCATCACAGAGTAGCTGAGAACAAGCTTAACATGCTTTTATTTCATGTAAAACCACAAATTGTATTTTCAGGTTTGCCTATGTAAAAATATTGTTGTAAAAGGCAATTAAAAATGTATTAAAATCAAGTATAGCATTGTTCACAGTTGCAAATAAGTGTCACAAATGCAAACAAATGATAAATAGATTTTTGGTGTATGTTTCTTTCCAATCAAAATACTGTAATAAAGCAACAAGAAGAAAATCACCCTACCAGGAGAGACCCACATCATGAGGAAATAGATGCTATCGCAAAATGTGTAACACATTGCAGTTTGGGCAAATTCAACAGTGATTCCTGTTTCTTGAAAACATTAAGGCTTGTTACAGATTAGAGAGTTTGCAACCAGAAGTAAAGTACTGTAAATACTCTGTTCGAGCTCACTGTCTATCTTTACTTAAGGATGAAGCAAAGTTTCCTATTCAGCGATGGTCTGAAGGCTTTTAGAATATGCTATTGGAGCAGTACATAAAATTCCCAACCAACAAATGCTGTTCGAGTCCTCTTGGGCTATTACTACAGACGTTGCCAACAAGCAGCTTTTTTGTTAAACTGACATGTATTATTTGCAAGCTTCAGCAAATTCAATTAATTCTTCCTTTTTTTTTTTCTTCCTTTCAGTTTGTGACTTTGCATTAGGTAAGATGTAGGGGAGTTGCCACTACAGTGATATTGCTCTCTGAATATATTCACTTGAATGGTGTTTGGTTTTTTTTTTAACCATCAGTAATTACATAGCAATTAACTGCTGTCAGAAGTCACCTGAAGTCTATATCTCATCACCATTGACAAAAGTTCTTTTGGCCCCATCCATGACCTGATGATCCCTTTGCAATTTGCCTGCAGAAAAACAAGGTTCCCCTTTCTGTAACATTTTCTACACAACGGCTAACCCTAATAATAAAGGCTATTACTTTATCAGAGCTCTCTACAAAAAGCAAGTTTATTACATCTTGATATTTATATCATATTCCTTTAATACTCTCTTCTTAAGAGGAGAATTTTAAAGTTTAAATTGCTTAAGAATCTTGCACTTCTACTTTGTAGGGGAGCACCTAGTTACTGCCTTCTTTATGATCTTATATGGAAAAGCTATCATTATTGCAACTAAAGAATTACATCTTAGGACATGGGTCTCTGCACAGTATATCTGCTCCTAAAAAAGCCTCAGTTTTATCTATTTTATATTTATCTTATCTCTCCTCATCTTTTAAATGATAGGGTATTAGTTTTATGGACTAAAATTGCATTTCTCAAACTATTTTGTGATCATTTTCTAAAAAATCAGTATGTCAAAATGATTGCAAAATAACAAACCACTTTCTCATCTTCTGGGATGATGAGATGATCATCTTCTCTCATCTGGGAAAAGTGTACAATATGCCTTTCAATAACTACACAATGTGGAAATGGTTAATATCATTATGTCTGATCCTACAGTCTTTATTACTTGCAAGTAGTCTCATTAACACTGGTGATTGCTGAAATGACTTCTGTGGCTGTCCCTCAAATAAAGAATGAAGAATCTGGACCTACAAATTAAAATCAGGTCACCTGTACTGAAAAATATTGTTGCTCTTGCGGAAGATAATCCTAGAATTTATGTTATAGGTGTATATTTATATCTTACTTTTTTCTTCACATTATTCAACAAAATACTTTTACAGGCTTTTTAAAGCTACCCGTTCCTAAAAAGCAACATAGAATCATATTTACAGCTCATATCAACAGACTTTAAAGGGCAGTTAGGAGCATTCATATGGGTTATGCCATCTTTAATCATTAGTCAAAATATAAATGTTAATGTTTAGCAATCAGGTTATCACAAACCAAATTCATATGAAGGAACATAAGTGCAAGATGTACGTTCAAACCATTACCACGGCCAACATGCCTTTGCTTTCAAAAATAAACTGGACACCTTTTTTTAAAATTATTTTATGAAGACAGCAAGAAGGATGAATCTATTAAAGAAATGAATAATTTAATAAATGAAACAGGAATTACTTTGCTATTTCCTAATACAGAAGTACAGATTTCCCAAATTATTTATATGAGAGAATTTTACATTTTCTCATGCATTTAAAGTGTGAGAATACAGAACACAGACAAATGTTATGACAGAAAGTGCAGAAATTCTGAGCAAGTTTAAGTGCCAATAACTATCACCAACAGTACTTACTCATATTAAAGAGCTCTAAGTAGAAACTTCGTGCAGTTTTAATAAAATTCTTGGAAGTTGAGCACACCTCCAGTGTGTATGGAAATGTACAAAAAATACTTATCTTCATAGGTAGATATCAAAACACTGGTATCTGCTGGTATTACTATCTTATTTATCCAAATTAATAAGTCAGGTTTGAAGGTGGGGGAACCCCAAACTCTTCCTATCTTGAGACGGCACATTTGAGCATTCTCTCAAACATAATACTAGCATAGTTCAGCAAAAATACATCCAAATCATAACACGTGAATATTTTTCACCCATTAAAGTTTCATATTGTTATTTTCTTTCCCTTTTTTCAGTTATACCAATAACCTTTTAAAATCATGCATGCTTTTAAAATAAAAGCACACTGTCAGTCGATGGAACTTGTGTTACTTCTCTGTTTACTGAGATGGGTCATCTCACACAATAATGCAAGAGCTAGGAGAAGGGTGGGAGAGGAAGCTCTCTAGACTGATTTCTTCCCATCAAACGACATTAAGAGTGACGAAAAACCTGTGCAAGCATTTGTTAAATAGATTTAATGAAATTTAGCATTCAGCAGGGAAAAAATTATAATTAAATGATCATTAAACTTGAACTCTAGCTCTCCAAATGTGTGAAGAATCTTCACAAGCCATTGTGAATATAATATTATAAGTCCTTGAAACAAGAATTCCTAGGAAGAAAATGAAATCTAATTTGTTTCATGTTCAGTGAATACAGCAATACATTCTGATGTTTCCAGGTGCAAAATTTTAAGGTTTTGATTCTGAAAGCACTTTGAGCAGGCTTCCCAGTCTCTTCAACAGTCAATCCAGATCATCTGAAGGATTAAATTTGATTGTACAAAAGTGCTATAATGCTCTTTGAAGTAAATGGCAAGCTTTGGACTCCTATCACTTAAGAAAATCAGACAGAAAATGTTTTTCCCACTAGATCTGCAAGACAAACTACAAGGCACACCCTTTTCACTTTACTGAAACAAGGAGTCTGGTGCAATAAAGACAGAGAGAAAGACTACAGAATAAGAATATGTTACTGTCCAATTTACTTCTGATATCACATTCTTGATAAAATATAAAGGTGACTGTCTGCCTCATCTCCCAATCACAGCCTGTCTGCTAAAATAGCACCAACACACTGTAGAGGAGGAAGGGTATTAATGGTGATTCCAGCACTGCTATCTCATTATACTTCAGGTACTGCAGAGTCAAGACATTAGCTATGGAAGAAGCCTCTTTATCAATGAATAGTTGTTTCTACAGTATTTTTGTCAATCCCTGGTAAATTATCTTCAAGCAATTTAAAAATTAAATTTCACCTCCTGGAGGATTATTTCTAGTAGTATTCTGCTTTAAATCCAACAGGAACTTACACCTAGATTCTGTTTCATCAATTCCCTATGTATCTATTTTAAAAGTCTTAATTCTGTGATTCTGCTGATGATTACACCCAAATATTTGCATTAATATTTTTGCTTTTACTTGCTGTCAGGCCATACTTTACATTGGTTTTTCTTTCATTCTGATCTCTATGAATTTTTCTGAATCTTTCTAGAGTTAGCTGTGAGGGAAAGGATTTCACCATCCATAAGTATTTCAGACATCTCTACTATTCCGTCCTTTTCTAGGTACATACTCTAAGTTCTTGACATAAAATTTATCGAGAACTTTAATATTCTGCACATTAGAGCACTCACCCAGACATAGGTAAATCAAATGTAAATCATGTACACAAAGCAGACAGATCCAGATTCAGATCTTTGCTCTATCTCAGGACAACCTTATCAAACAGGTTATTTTATTCATCATTGTATCACCACGCTACACAAACCTGATAAAAGCTTAACTGGAAAGGATTTAAAACATAACACAGACTGACAAAGTTTCAGGTTTTATTGCACACAGGTTTTTTTAATTAAAACAATCCCTAACTGTTTAGTATAAATAAGTAAATAAGTCAGTCTGGAGCAACCCTAGTTCTTCCCACTTAGCCAAGAAAGTATAACAAAAAGCTGGATGAGGAAAAAAAGTTATGAATTATATTAGGATCTTAAGCATTCAAAAATGGAAAATAATTAAGCAGAAAAAAATTTTAGTTCATTTGCACTCAAAAGCTACATTGATTTAGCTTAATCCAGCTGAAGATTTTAAGCAAACAAAGTATTTATATCTTGCTCACCTATTTCATTTTTAGTCCTTACTTAAATCCTTAACATTGATCCCCAGGAATGTGCAAAAGCAGATCATGCCACATCAGGTCAGCCAGGAGAAAAAAAGAAAAAAAAAAACAAAAAACAACCCCCCCACCCAAAAGCAAACAAGAAAGGACTTGAATTCATAATCTAGTTTGTAGATTAGTCTTGATTTGGTATTTAGCCAGCAGTTTACTAATTAGAAAGGAATGCGATCACCTTGAAAAGGGGATGATACAAATACAAAAAGCACCATAATCATTAGTATCAGTGCAGTGACTACATGAATTGATGCCTCTTTTCTTTATATGGTATCAAAAGTAGAAGGAAATATTATGGTAATTAAAAGTAAATTAAACCATTCCAAATAATACAATGCTTATTTCAACAAATTGAAGAGCTACCTGTACTCAGACTAAGGAGGAGGAGTCACGGTTCTATCAGAGGAATGAAGACTCCTGTACTTGCTATCAAGTACTGGCAGTAGCTACCAAACCACTGCCTTGCACAGCTGTGTTTTCCTACTAAGGGCGTCAGAACCAGCTCACTGACCCAATGAAATTTGTCTCATATGCTTAGGACCTATGTACTTAGAGGAGCCTTTGGTAACAAAGAATAATCAAGTGCCAAAGGTGGTAAGCTCAGTTACCAAAGTATTAACAAAATTCATCTTGGACATTTCAAAAGCAGAAATTATTTCCTGCAAGTCATGAATTGAGAATTTTTCCCCCTCAACTGGCAATTTTTTTTAATGCATGCTGCCATCAACGTACAAAAAAAGTGTGATGCAATAAGCATGCAGCTACCAGATATGAAACTAAGCTGAGACTGAACCTGACAGGGGAGTAGCTGCGTATTGTGGAAGCTCCATTTCACTGATTGTTGAAAGGAAAGCTGGCCTTGCTCCTCCTTGGAGTTACAAGTATTTGGAGACTTTTAGAATGCATTTATGTTTCTTGTAAAAAAATGCACATATATAGAGTAAAAACTATTCTGAAAACTACCAGAAGAAGAAACACTGCACTTGTGAGCTTTTTTGTAGGAAAGATGAAAATATTTACATCTACACCTGCACAATATGCTGGCAAGTCAAGTAGAGATTTTCTGTAGCATTATTTCTATTACTGTTTTAAGAATATGTGTATATATATATATTTAAGACTATAGTATCCTGGTGCAAGTAGTTGCTATTAACTGTATAGTTTTGATACAGCTCAGTAAAACAAAATAGAAGTATCATCAAAAGATTGTGGTCTTGAATCTTCTTGTAACTTTTTGTGGAACAATGTAATTCCATGGAATTCAGCCTATATTTCAACAAGAAATATCAGAGTTCATCCTTTCATTTATTTTTATTTCCCCTCACCCCCATCAGTGTTTGGAACTTGAATATTGTTGAGCCACCTACCCTTCCAGGGACCAATCCAGAGACCAGTCAGGAGATGGATGATGGAAATGTTCAGGTGATGATGTTCTTAATGTAGAGCTTAACTGATAGGAGATTGTACGATTCTGGCGTTGAAGCTCCTGTACAGCACATTCCCTAAATAAACATTATTTTAGAGTGAGCCTGAGCACTTTTCAAAAGTCATCAAAATGATCTCATAGTCATGATCATCTGCATTTTTTTCTATTTAAGAGTGTTTTTTTTGTTTTAAAAGGAGATGTGGTGTTCATCATATACTTCCCTGAAAGACAGATTAGTGACTCTCTCTGTATTACTCCCTTACTCAGATTCAGTCCTACATATCCATTGTCTCTATTTTACCTAAAAGAGAGAAGCTAGTCATGGTTGCAGCAGCCTAACCTCTAAAAATTGCAAAAATCTCCGGGGAGCAAGAGCCTAATTTTAAGATTATTCACAAGTCTGCAACATAAGGATAATCGCTAAAATCAGCAATGACATTAATGTAGGAACAGTGTCGCTTGCAGTATTCTTGTGCTGTTTGAGTTGTCAAGGCCAGTGGACTAGAATCTACCTAAAGTGCCCTGGAGCTGGTGGATATTCAAGAGATGCTGGACTCCCCAGTGGGAAGGTTGTAAAATGGTAGTCTAGTCATTTTGACTGCAAGAGGTGGGGGCTGGATACTGGATCAATCCATAACTCCTCTATCTGGGTGTAGGGGGAGGAAGTATATAGGATTGGATAATACATTGGAGAATTTTGGAGGTATATACTCATCTGGGACCCTGGTTTCAGGATGCCACTTGTTTACATAAGGAGAATCTAGTCTGGGTTGGATTGGGAAACTACTAGGAAGGATCACACAGAATCACTAGGTTGGAAAGG
>NW_010520736.1:0-225 GCF_000687285.1 Phaethon lepturus
ACCTAGTGTTTCTGTGATTCTGTGAAATAGAGACTGACCAGAACAAACACATCTTATTTTGCTTCAGAAAGTTGATGGAAAAGTAGCATCTGCAGCCCTGGAAGTCTCTTATATTTTAATAAACCCCACCAACATGGTAGAAGTAAATCATTACAGGGACCCAGCCTTGTAAATTAATTATGCAGTCCAGGCTAGCAATGGTCTCCCTGGTGTTCCAGGCATTCC
>NW_010520736.1:240-8572 GCF_000687285.1 Phaethon lepturus
GCTATGTATGCCAGAGGCGTAGGTGGTATACTCCGTAGTGGGCCGTGTATTCCCTGTATGTAGGAGGTATATTCCATATACTTCATCAGTAGAAAGGCCAGACAACTTTTGAAAAGGGGTTTGGAAATTGTTATGTCACATGTTGAAAGCATCACTCAAGACACTGAAAAAAATGTGTTTGGACTCATTTCCAAGGCCATGGCTGGGCAAGTTCGAAACACCAACAAATCAAGGAGGGCTTGTGGTTTATGTACATTCAAAGAAAGAGCTTTAAAAGAAAGAGAGACTTGTCATACCTCCTGGCACAGTGACGGCCTGTGCCTGCCCTTTAAAAAGACAAGGACAGGAGGCACCAGACAGCAGTCTGGCTGAGAAGAAGAACAACAACCCAGGCCAAATGGTGCAAAAGATATTGAAAGCCCAGAAAAAAAGAAGGCCTGTTCTACCACTAGAAAAGGAGATATATTTTAAAAGGGTGTCCCCAGCACAGACCAGCATTGAGAAAAACCTGTTTGTGCAGGTGCCTCCACTTTCCACCATGGCAGTCTGCACCTCTGAACTTTTTCATAGCCAGGAATGGGGAAGATTAGAGAGACCTGAACAACACTCTGCTGTGCCTTTGCTGCAAACCTATGAAAGTTGGTGGGTCCAACCTCAGTGCCAGTGAAGCTGGGAGCCTTGACAGCCTCTATTTTCTGTCGATGATGTTGGGAGACCGACTTACACACCCAAGCAACAACTGCTACCCCTCCCGCACCCTAACTGTGTCACTCCCCAGCCACAGCAGCGACACTGGCCACACGTTTCTCCATGCAAAGACACGGCTGGGCAGCAGGAAGCAGAACGTGGAAAGCAGTCGAGGTCATGCTTGGCTCTGATGGCCCAGAGTAGGAGGACTGGGCACTTGGGACCACTCCTCTGCGATCTGTTCTTTCAAGACAAGCTTTTGCAGAACTGAGTGGATGTAAAAATTAGGGTGATGCGCAGCAAAGACAGCATTTGTTTGATGAGCTCCCTGGCAACAGGAGCCTACGAGCCAGTTATTACCTATGGCTTGCTGTTTGTGAAGAGAGCGTGGGTGGCACACACGGTGCATTTGGGACACACTGAGTCTTTACACATGGCCAATGCTAAATACCTGGTTGACTGGGTGGGCATGAAAGCATTCAACATAACCACAGGCAGTCATGTCAGCAACCAGGAAAATTTGTTGCTGGGACAGCCGCCCGAGCTTGTTGTTACTGTGTTGATAGACAGCGATGCTTTTAGCGGCAATTATGCCTAGAACCCTTTCAATTTAAACACTAAGACATAAATTTTGTGGTTGTATATGTGGATGGCGAACAAACCCTAGTGAAACCACTGCAGTTTGATTTTAGGAACAGCTGTTGTGTGAGAGAATACCTGCAGCTCATACAGAGGATTGGCAGCCATATGAAATACCACATATGCTGTCAACCAAAAGGCAAGACTTCACCCTTGGCTATACCCTGTTTGCCTTCAACCTGTCTCCAGATCAGCAATATGCTGATCACTATTCCTTGATTAAAACGGAAAACATGGGAGCAGAAATACACTTTGCAGGGGCTTTGACTACCAATATTAATATGACTGTGGACAGCATATTTGGCAATGTGATAGAAATAAACCAGAGGAGATATGTGCCTTTTGACTAAATGTGAAGACAGGCAGCAAACAACTCTCCTTTTTTTTTTTTCAGCAAACTCCTGTGCCAGAGTAACGTTTCTAGGCATGTACCCAAGTGACTGATGGCACAGCCCTCCTGAGTGCAGTAACAGATCAACAGCTCCAGAAGGTACAGGTCACTCATCAGACAGTGGGGCATCTAAGGCTCCTAAGCCTGCCCCGATATCAAGGCAGGATGTTGGTCTGGGTCCTCCCTATTTAGCACTAAATGCCTATAGCTGTTTTCAGTATGTAAATGGCCAGCTGCATTGGCAGAAAAAAATTGGTTCTTAGCCTGAGAGACTCTGGAAACATTTAAACTGACAACCAGGTACCCATATGGTGCCTAACTAGCAACTCAAATGCTTCTAAAAAGTGGGCCTCACTGGCATACATCTGCCTGGCTAAGGACACAAGCTGGAGCTTACCTCAGGGGTCCTGAAAAAGCACCATGTATTTTGAACTGAGGGGCAAAAGTGCAGCTCTTTTCATGTATTTCACTATGAACTATTGTTCATCCATGGGATAACACCAAGAAGACTCTGTCCCCATATTCTTTACACCCTTCCATCAGGTATTTATACACACTTATATACACATAAGATACCCCTAAGCCTATTCCTTTCCTGGTTAAACAATCCCAGCTCTCTCAGCCTCTTCTCATAAGGACAGTCACTAAGATCTTCAGCTAAGTTCTCCATAAATTTGATTTCAAAAATATTTGCAGATCAGTTCTGGCTTTTTTTTTTTCAGATTTGCAATTCTGATGAAACAGTTGCCAACAACCGTAACTGAATATGACACTCTCCGACATGGCAAAAAGCAAGCAATTGGCATTCTCCAAGACTTTTTACAAAATCATTTTTCCCACAGTTGCTGTGCCTTGTCAAAATAGCAGAAAAGGGACGTTCCTAACAGTTACCAAGTGACCACTGATTCAAAACTACGGGGAAGACCGTTAGCATTTCTAGTGGGTACCCTCTTGTCATAGAGCATCTCTGCATCTTCTTCAAGGGCCTTGTTTCTATCGCAGTTCGTGTTCCTGACAACAGAGCACTGTGCTATCATGATCTTTTGAGGCTCATCATTGTCTGAATTTATGTCATAGTCCAAGATGAGGTCCCTCAGTAAATCAAAATTCATATTTTCTGTTTGTTTCCTTTAGAGTGATGCCTTTAACTTTCATAAACACTGCAGGTAGTCATAGGTTTTGAGTCTTGAGGATGCAAACTCAGTAACATGCTTGTCTGACAGTAGCTCACTTGTCAGGTCACCTAAACTGGGGTCAGTCACCAAGCTGAGGATGTTCTGGTTCCCTGAACAACTCAAGAAAATCTGAGTTTGTGCTGTGACAAAGCCGGTGGCATTGGAGAGCACCTAAGACCTCATAAAGCTCTGGGCATACATTTGCAGGGACAAAGCAAGCTATAAAAGTGTTAGCACTGTGTTCCAGGGTCAAACCTCTTCTGGCATGCTTCCATGAAGTGGGGACTGCATCCTTATTGACAAAATCACAGGATGTTTTGTTGATGAAGTGATAACAATTAGTAAAATCATAGTAACGTATCATCTCATCAGGGGCTACTCCATCATACAGACAAAAGGCATGTGTCCCGCTGCCCAGAAGTGCACCTTTGGGGATGAGCAGCGTTTACTCCTGGCTGAGAATTGTGCAGGCTCCCGCCTGACTTTGTCACAGCAGCCTGCTCCTGTGCCCACACAGAGCCGATATTAATACCTGCTGTCTTCAGCTGGTCCATCCTTTGCTGTGTGCCCAAAGGTGACCTCTCCCTGCAAGGGGAATTCAAACATTTCCATGGTAGCATCCAACACAGCTGTGGGAAAAGCTCCCATTAAATTCAAAAGCTGGCACCCTGTTTTTGACCATGGAGTCATCCAAGAAGTTAAGCTCCTGCTTTATAGCTTCTGTTTTGTAATGCATGGTGGATTGGAAAATTTTCCTTTTTGGCCATGTACATAAGCCGCTGCACAGGAAGAATGGAGTATTTCTTTTTCCATCTGGAAGAGTGTCACTGTATTACATTTAAGAAACATAAACCAGTAAGTGGACATGAACTACAGACCAGTGTAGTTTACTGAAAAGTTTATCACAGTGACACAGTGATCAACCTTCACTTTTTCATCACTTTCTCACAGAATATGTGACAGGCCAGCACCATGATCTCCTGCCTCTGTGATCTGCAAGCACCCCTCAAAATTTTTACAACTTGTTAGCAATGGCAGCTGAGCTCTTTTTGCAGGTCAAACATCTCCTCCTGATTAGCTATATGCCATGCCAAGAATTTGTCAGGGACCTGAGAGCACTAATAGTCCCTAATCACCCTGACCAGCCTCTCTTGGGGCCTTCACTCATGCCTGTGCCCCAGGAGTTCCATTTAAGCTCAGTCCTGGGCCTTCAGTTCCTTCCTGAGCTGTGTATTAGGTGTGTCTGTCCTTAGCCCTGTTCCTGGGGTGTTGTTTGACTTTCTTGGCTTGACCTTGCACCTGTCTTGTTAACTTGCCTATGCCTGTTGCTCACAGCCCAAACCTGTGCCAGATCATAGATGCCGTGCTCAAAAAATTAACACAAACAGTCAAAGATTTTATACGTTCCCCACCCCCAATCACTTCATAAGCAGTGAAACAATACCTGATCAAAGTTACCAAATCTGTAGTCTTCTAAATGTTCCTTAACTCTAAATTTCTGAACTCCTAATTCCTGCTGCCACACATGTCCCATATCGACCACAAGCTGCACTCCCTTCCTCCTCCCTGCTGTGTTTGGTGTAAGCCATAAAGCTGGAGTGTATCATCTGATATGTCCCCTTGAGGATTAGCCTCATTCTGACTCAGCAGGAGCATGGGCTGCAGCTCTTCTGGGGGGGAAATGCCCTACAAGTAACCACCATGTTACCATGGTGTGACGGGATCATAGGAAAAAACAGATTCAAAAGAAAAATGTGGTGAGATGAGAGGATCCATTAACCACTAACCTCTGGGCCCAAACTTCCAACCCATTGTTTAGCCCTCAAGCCATGTATCTATCCAGACGGTATCATACTGATTTGTGGAAGACATTTTTGAGAGCTTTCCTGAAGTGGAGATAGGTGACATTCACTGCTCTTCCCACATCCACAAACGCAGTCATTCCATCACAGCAGTCAAGCAATGGGTAAAGCATAACTTACCCTTGGTAACTCCATGCTGACTGTTCCCAGTTGTCCTCTGTGTGTGTGGAGAAGTGTGCTCCAAGGTGACTCCATGATTCTATGATTATTTTTTCAGGCATCAAAGTAATACTATTGTTTCCTTGGATTGACTTTTGGGTCTTTTTTAAAGACAGGTGCAACTTTCTTCAGTTATATCAGGAATCTCCCCTGATTTCCCTGAGTCTTCAAAATGATGGAAAGTGGTCATGCAAGGACATTTGTCAGCTGTCTTGGCACCCTCAGATGCAGCCTATAGAGTCCCATGGACTTGTGGCTGTTGAGTTCTTGCATATAACCCCTGACTCAGTGCTCATGTACTACTGGTAGTTCCTCTTGTCCTAAACTCTTTCATTAAGCACAGAGACCTAGCAGATGTTGGAGAAGACTGAGGCTTTGAGTACCTCAGCCTTTTTCCGCTGCTCTTCTGTCCTCATGGTGAAAAAGCTCTTCCTTCTATACAGTCCTATCCCTTTAAGGGTATTATTATTAATGAAGTTTTCCTGTATTCGTTTCAAGCATAAGCATTATTGTGATTGTAAGCTATATTGCAACTGGACTAATAATAATTAGTCTGTGGTATTTTGATTGGATTTTTAATTAGGGTAACAAATAAGGGTGAGTTCCTTTTTGACTCTAATACCTCAAGTAGAGCAGCAAGAAGTAGGAAGGAGCCAGACAACCTGTGCTGTGAGAGGTTCACCATGAGAAGGGTGCTTCTCGTCTTCATCTAAGGGCCAGATCAAGCATCTGATGAGGCTGTTGTTTCTCCATTTCATTGTGCAGATCCTGAGCCCTACCCTGCGTGAAGAACTGAGAAGTGTCCATCTCACACTACTGACGCAAACCTACCCACACAGCATGCCAGAATCATATCCAGACAACTCTGAGCCCAAAAAGGGCTGTCTGAAAAGTAGAGCACTGCTGCTGGAGGGCAGCAGGCATTTGAGGCACCTGCATATGGAAGTTGCAGGCAAAAGCAGCTGAGGCTGCTGCCCAAGGCTGCCTTGGGACTCTGTCAGAACTGCAAGCTGGGTCCCCTCTGGGTGTGAGGAGAGGGAGATGGAGGGTATTTTCCATGGCAGTTCCTCCACCAGGTTGGAGTACCTCTATGGATCAGCCACAGAAGTTGCTTCCAGGAGTGTGGTGGTGAAGCTCTGTTGTATGGCCAAGATACGAAACACCAGTTTTGGTGTTTTAGCGGTGTTTTCTGTGCTCTAGCAAATAAAGAGGTGTCTGGAGGGTGTGGGCAGCCATTTCAGTCTGATTAGGCACACAAGTGCCTAAACCATAATCCCTGGCAGCCGCTGCTTTGTATGCTATGGTTGCCATGGGAGATTGCCATTTGATGGTAGCTCTCCACCACCCTCAAAGGCATGTGCCGAGTTTCTGCATAGGTTGCACAATATGACCAAGAATCTGATGTTAGAAAGACTCCAGATCCACCCCAAAAGCAAGTGTAGAAACCCCATTAACGCTCACCGGAGCTTTCTTCTGGCCTGTAACTCCCTGATGGTTGGGGATGCAACAGCAGTGGGTCTCTCCAGCATCATCTTCCCTAAGACTTTTGTCAGCTGGGATACTGTATCTGGAAGTTGTTTCTAACAAGGGGTACTGCTTAAATTTCAGACCTGAGATACCTAAGCAGCATATACTAAAGACAAATCCACTTCATTCTGCTATTCAAACATCTGCAACTCCATGTCATGCCATTCCAGGGCAGCAGGTGTGGTCCCAGGCCTACTAGTGTGCTAGGTTTTTAGTTTGCCTCAGCACCAGATGGAAAATCACTGATAGTCTCTGTCCTCCTGTCTTCGTACTGCCCCTTCACATATGCTGCCATTTCCAAATCAGTGATGAAGATGCTCTATAAACCTTGGTCTAGTACTGATCCCTAGGATGACACTGTAGATACTTCTCTAACCTGGAAAATGACCATCAGCCCCACTTTTTGTTTCCTATGCTTTAAACAAGCTTTCAAACCATAAGAGGACCTTTTCTCCAAACCTGAACAACTTCATCTGTGTGGGTATCTCACACTCCATTTCTCCCCTGTAGAGACGTAAAGAACCAATCCTGAGAGCCAACCAGCATAGTGTCAGGTTTTAGGTAACATTCAGAGAGACAGCGAGGACGGAGTGCCGTATCCCTTCTTTATCCACCAGAGCCAGAGCAGTCACTACCGCTGACGGAGCAGCCTGGTTTAAGTGTTTGCCTTGCCAAAAGGCCAGCTAACCGGCATGCTGAGGAGTATTCTGGGGTGGCCGGTGCAGCACTGCTGCTCGGGCTCTGTTCCTGCTCTGTAGGGCAAAGAAGGGGTAGGAAGGTCTCTGTAACCTCAGGAACACTGTACATGTAAGGAGCAGTGTCCAGCACTGTTCCAAACTGCATTTAAACGTAGTGGGTTGTCTCCATTGAGGGACAGAGAAGACAGGCCCAGGTAACATATGAACTGCCAATTAAGTAATCACTTACTTAATGAGGTACAGGGGGAATGACTGCTCTTTCCACCTGTGACCACATTAGAGTCGGCACAGTGGAACGCCCTTCATAGAAAATGCTCAAAACACTGCACGCCGGAGCATCATGTACAGTCATCCTCCTGACATCGTGTCTGTGAGGCAGGAACTCGTCCTGGAAAACAGGAGAGCTTTGTGAGGGTCCGTCTCTGAAACTGGCACAGAATGATTTGTACTTTGGTTAGCCCAAAGCAGTGCCAGGGGCCAGCAAGAGTGGGGCTGCTCAGTGAGAGGGGACAAGCCAGGAGCTGAGGGCTACCACAGCCCGGGCAGTGTCCTCGTCGACAGGACACAGTCCCACAGGATCTGCAGGCAACGGGCAGGGCAAGGTGCTGGTAACGGGCTCTATCAACAGCCCAGACAAAGCAAAGCAATCGGTCCACTTAGGGCTGGCAGGAGACAGGGCCAGGGGCAGGAGTGAAAATAATGGTACCCGCTGCACACGTCCAAGGTCTGTCCCAAGGAGGAACTAGAGACCATTATGCCCACAACATAGCTCAGGCAAGGACTAAAGACCCAGGCTTAGGCTTAAACAAGGCCCTTGGGCCCACTGGAAGAAGGGGTGAGTGGAGTCTCCAGGTGAGGATGATGAGGACCACTAAGGCTTATTGATGTTCTCAGGGCCTTGAACATCCAAGAGGTCCGATCTTGTAGCAAGAAAAGCACCGTTTCCTCTTCAGTTTTAGGGAACATTTTCAGACAAAACTATTCTACACAAATTTTTGGTTATGTTTAGCTCTCTCAAACATGCATGTTTTAGCAAGTGAGCTACTCCAAATCATCTTCAAAACTACCCAGTTCTGCCCTAAACACAGACAGAAACTTCTAATGATGTTAGAGTTACCACAAAATTATTTTATTTTAATTCAATTAAGTTTGACCACAACTCTTCAGAAGCGGAAAGCTCTTAGTGAGCGGTTC
>NW_010520736.1:8603-23696 GCF_000687285.1 Phaethon lepturus
AAGCTTGTCTCTTTTTAGAAAAGGTTATATGCACTTGTTTGTGAAATCTTTTCAATGAGGTTCCAGATTGGAGGTTGGTGTCATTTTTTGTAGTTCAGTCTCAACTGCTTGAAAACCGAAGTATTAATTTTCCATTCTCTAGAGCTGCACAGACAGCAACTGGATCATGAAAAAACAACTATTGCTTCTGACTTAATTTTCTAGGCATGCACATCACCCACAAGGAAGCTTGGGGCTAAGTGCAGTAAGGCTAAGTTACTTGTCTTACTTCAGGGACATATAAACAAATCCACAATGATTTATTACTACTGACAAACTAAATGAAATAGATAAGGAATATCCATTCATGAGGTACGAACAAATGCAGAAGAAATACACCAATGTGTGAATAATAAAAATGACCTATCAAGATAGACTGCATGATGTAAAGGTAATTTGTTATTCAGTACAGTTTAAAAAAACAAATATTTTCTTTCCTTTTTTTACATATACTTTTGCAGAGCAAAATATACAAAAATCAGAAAAGAAATTAGTCTTTCTCTTGATTATTATCACTTACATTTTTGATTGGATTCTGTTCTGTTGAGCAATCCCATTCTTAGCCAAAAAAGATTTACTTTTTCAAAAAAGTTTACTAGCAGGATGGCATTGAAAAATTTCTCTCCTAGTTCATCACTGTGAATATACTGTGAGTACTTCCTTCAGGTATTTCACGACTGTTCACATTTTTCATCTCTATTATCCTCTTCTCTTTCCTCTGGAGATGTATGCTTTGAAAAATCCACAAGTCCTGGATGATGCTTTCAATCTAGGCATCTATGAGTTTGTATCATTAATTTAAATTGAAAAATATTTTTATGGCATATTTAGTTCTTCATCATTCTTACCTGTTTATATCCAAAATCACCACAAACGTGCGATTGCCTTTGGAATACACTCTAACTTTTTGCCAAGTAAATTTGGTGATTTTATTCTTTTAAACACCTATTTTTCCTTTTCTAACACACTCCAGCTGACATGTTGATCAAATAAAGTCTCCTCCTAATCTCTTCCATAAGAAGGTGGTGACAGAAAAGAAAAGGCACTCAGGAATCTGGAGCTATGAAGTTAATTCTTGCCCCAAAGGCTGCTTCCAGTCAATCCAGCCATGCACAGATCCTTTAGATGGCATCAGAGGCCACAAGAGGTAAGGCTACATGTAATGTTATGTAGACTTTGACTACAGAAACTGGATGTGTTTTGCCATGCTGGTGCAAAGAGCCATCTGGGCTTGGATGTATCACTGATTTGTTGTCTTTGATCCCTTTTATTTCTTATTCTACCTATATTACCTCTGCCCTCTAACACCAGACTCCACCCTCCCAAATTCTCTGAGCCTGTCCATGATGCTTAGGTTTTAGACTGGCTGTACTCTTTGTTACAAATCACAAGAGAGAAGATTTCCAGGTGATGTAGCTCAGACATCCAGACTAGGAACAAGGAATTGCAGAATAAAGCTTGAAAACCAAGATGTTCATGCAAAATCCAGGCACCAAATTACAAAATGAATAATGAATTTTTCATCTATTTTAAACATTCCAATACCTAAAGTGATGATTTTTTTGCCACGTGAAGATCTGAATGCTGTTAAGGAGACCAGAGGCAAGAGACTCAAATCCGAAATCTCTGAATTCTCAATGGCTTGGCTTGATTTTGGATCCAATTGCTATTTAGACCATAGCAATTCTCCTAGTCCCCTCAGTTAAAGGAGAAGAGAGTTCCTTTCTGGGTGGGGTAAATATCATTCCCACCAGCCTCCTCCCCGGTCACTGGTTACAGTACTAGTGAATCTATTTTTAAAGACTACTTATTGTAAACCAGGGCAGATACAATCCTGATCTAAATACAGGTGCTGCACAGCATCTATGTGACTGTACCACATACCATGGGAGCGTGCACCACCCGAAGACTAACAAGAGTTTAAATCTATCACAACAGGGGCTAAATATGAGTCTCAACCTATATCCTGTGTTCATAAAAACAGAAGCAGGACTTAAAGCAATTTCCCAATTCTCTTTATCTTGCAAGTTGGAGCAATGAGAGTATGTGTGCATTTGTGAACATTTGTACTCAAATAATTGAATCTTTGTATTGCTATAAACTATTGTTCATTGCATTACAGAGCATTTTTGTTGCACCAGTATGCAACTGCTATCACTTTAAACTCCTTGTATTTTAATGAGATGTTCAGAAAGGGCTACCAGCTATACTGTGATGACAGATATCCATACTGCCTGTAGGTGTACCTGTCAGACAGAAATTTCAGGCTGTTAGGTTGGTTACACTCAAAGTATTAGTAAAAAATGGTGTTTGGTCTGCACCAACAGAACAATGTTGTCTTCCTACAGACAGTGTGGCTCAGTTTCCAGCCTATCAAATCAAGTTGAAGACCACGTGAACACTCAGTGCCCACCCCAACCCACCCGCCAGAAGGCAATGCAACCCCATCAGCGAGAGGGACCCAGCAGCTGTGGGCACAGCACACAAGAGCAAACACCATGCTGGTTGGGGATGTTACTAGAACCAAATATCCGGTTCCCTCATAACTCTGTGCTTGTAAAATGTTATCTCTACTAACATCTGGCTGTAGCTGGAGTCCCAAACTGTGAGCAGCTCACTACAGATTGGTGAGGGAGAGAAGCAGCTCAGGGCTTCCCAAGGACTCCAGGTAAACAGGCATCTGATGAGTGAAAGAGGGCTTCTGGTCAGCAAGGGGAGTGAGTGGGTCAAGCCTTACTTAAATTTAAGTTAAACCACAGTTCAGGGCTTTTTTATTAAAATATTATTTTTGACTTTGATTGCAAAACCTGCTACTAGCTCTTTTGGGCAGCAAGCAGGTAAGAGACCTGTCTAGAGCAAAGAGCCTTCTGGACTCTCATTGTCCCATGTAGGTCCAGAGGACCTTGACAAAGCTACCCAAGGTTTTCTGGTTTGGGACAAGAGTTTATTCAGTGGATCCCATATACCTCAGATTCCCCTTTGGAGGCAAAAACAATGGAGTGATAGCCACAATGTAGAAAGCCAAGATGGCTTATCAGAAATGCTATGGTAACAAGCCAAGGTGGAACTGGTCAGAGTCAAGTTCAGACAGATCACAGAATCATTGAGGTTGGAAAAGACCTTTAAGATCATCAAGTCCAACCATTAACCCAACACCATCATGCCCACTAAACCATGTCCCGAAGTGCCACATCTACACTTTTTTTAACACCTCTATTGATGGTGACTCCACCACTTCCGTGGGCAGCCTGTTCCAATGCTTGAACACTCTCTCCACAAAGAAATTTTTCCTAATATCTGGTCTAAAATTCCCCTGGTGCAACTTGAGGCCATTTCCTCCTGTTCTATTGTGAGTTACTTGGGAGAAGAGACCAACACCCACCTCCCCACAACCCCCTTTCAAGTAGTTGTAGAGAGCTATATGGTCACGCCTCAGCCTTCTTTTCTCCAGACTAAACAACCCCAATTTCCTCAACCTTGTAAGCTCCTTGTAAGACTTGTGCTCTAGACCCCTCACCAGCTTCATTGCCCTTCTCTGGACACCCTCCAGCAACTCAATGTCCTTCTTGTAGTGAGGGACCTAAATGCCCCATTAGTTACCTAATGATAGGACTGTTCAGGCTGCTGTTGTACAGACCTCTGGACTAGCTGAGGGACTTTGGTAAGGCTTCTTGATTCAGTATCAAAAGGCAGTGAAGAGATACGCATGCACTGTATTTTGGATCCACAGTGAGCAGAGAGGAAGTTCTGAGTGTGTAATGAGGCAAGGCAAGGAGGCCATAATGATTGTCTTGATATTGTCCATTTACTCACTGTTGGCTTCCCCGGATGCATTATCTTCTTCTGGTGAAGATCCACTGCCCTCTCAGTGAAGTTCCCTTGGTTTTGCAGGGGTGTTAGTCACCACCTGATGGGAGCCTAGATGATGGAATTCAGTTCTCCTGGTTTGCAGCTTTTCTTGTTATTTATTCTTAAGGAGGATACCTCCTCAATAATTGAACTCAACCTTTCTTGTTATTTGTGCCAGCTGGTAGGACTACTAGAATTTTACCACTTGTTAGCTCATTATAATTCATTGCCAGATTTTCTTCTTTTTGCCCCAGTAAGGAGGAGGATGTTTTCACTGGACTTGTTTCTTGAGGGCATAGTCTTTTATAGGAAGCTACTGTAACGTTATGAATTTGTTGTGTTTGATTCCAGCAACGCTTGACTTTCCTGTGTGCAATAAAACTTGAATTCAGCAGTAGGACACTTAATCAAACATGCAAAAATGCTTCATACTACTAAGTTCTGGCTTGTTAGAAGATAAGTCCTTCAGGATGCATAATTAGAAATCCCTGGATAAACTGCTAAATCCCAAAGTATTATAAATTGCCAGTTTTGTAGATCTTCAGTTTGTACAAAACTTTATGTCAGAATATATACAGGAACAAGAAATTACAGCATAAAATTAGACAAATCTCTTGTTAACTTGGTAATAAATGTAAGCTTAACTCTGGTTAATGTTAGTCTCCAGCTTGTCATGACAAATGACATTTTTGGGTCACCTATAGTCACGAAAACTAGTTGTGGGTATAGGGATGCCTGGCATGTATGCTGGACAGTGACTGAAGTAAATGAATGGTTCCTTTTCACATTGTTCCTAGTCATCTTTCCTCACTGAAGAGTTAAAACAAAAGGTTGCTGCGGTCCTTAATGAGAAGTGGAACATTTTGTTTAAAATTGAATAGTACAGTTTCTCATCTTCCTACTATTTTATGTGTTTATTACTGCACCGTTTTTCATCTCCATCTGAATTAAAAAGTATAATCTCTCAGATGACCATTAAAGTCTTACTTTGCTGCCAGCTTATTATATATAATCTCTTCCATCTATGTCATCTTTATAACTAATAGCATACATTTGGAATCCCTCAGGAAATTTAGGGAGAGAGTGTCAGAGCAGACACTGTTAAACATTGTCCTCAAAATGAACCATAGCTTTTTCATCAGACATAAGAAATAATTTGTCCCTCATGGATAAATAATAAAGAAAGATAGGCTAAGTCAATTTCTGAGCATTTTCTGTTTGTGAGATGAACAGTTGGACCACTTCAACCTAATAAACTTATAGTTTCATAAAGTCATACCAGCTGTAATAAATGATTCGAGAGATACACAAAACAGCAAATGGAACAGTAATGGAAACGTATTCTAAATTTGAACTCCTCCACTTTGATTTCTCCTGAACTGTGGTAAAGGAGCAACGAGTTCATTTTTGTTTTATGTTCACATAATACTGCAAGTTTAGTCTGGGGTCTGGTTCCAATTCACTACAGGTATTGTTACCAGCTTTGCAGTATTTTGACAGAAAATCCAGAGAGAAATAGTAATAATGCTGCAATTTCCTTTCTTATTTCCCTAAATATAACAGCAAATTCGCCATATGTATTGAATTTTAGAAGCAAAAAAAAAGTGACTGCTATTTCGCTTCCTGATGGATAACCTTCATGATGGCAAATATGATTTGTGTCTCTTTTAATGTGTCTTCAGTCTTGATAGTTACTAAAGTTACTATTTAAAAGTCTACATTTTATAATCATCGTTTGTCAAGCTGATCATTCCAAACATTTGCTAGTAGCTTATCCCAGAAATAAATTGCCAGAACTACTGACGCATGCGCAAACCATCGTTAGAACCTCTCCGCTGTGTGTGTCGTCTGCCTCCAGGATCCTCTTTGCCTTTTTGTATGTCGCTGTTTGCGACTCGCAGTGCATCGCTTAGAGGTCTCATTTGATACGAGGGGTTTGTTATGCAGGATGCCACATATACATGGGAAGATAGTGCCTCTGCCTCAAAGTCCACCCCATGGTCTGCTCTGCCCGGGCAGTGCAGAGGATGGTAGGAACTGTCCTTTCCAAGGGTCTTTCAGCAGACCTGTCTCTACCCACACCCCCTCTCCCCCTGCCACGTAGGGCTCGTACCCTTGGCATCATCCTGTGGTAGCGAGCGCGGAGATTGCACCATTGTTACTCAAAGGAAGTAGAGATGGGTCCTTGCGGCTGTCTGTCTGACACCCTCCCAAGTCTCAGAGGAAAGAGAGGAAGGGTAGAGGTTTGTAATGTCAGATCACCATCAGCCTTGTACAAGGCGTTGCCTGTATGCACGAAAGTGAGCAGAGTGCACAACGCTATTTCAGACGGACGTCTGCGTGTACGAAGGTGACAGAGGTGAATCAGAAATCTGGTGCTCTTTTCCCTCCCTTCTGCTCCCCACTCTAGAAAATTCCCAGTTGCTCTCCAGTAACCACCCAGTCTGTGAGCAGGTCACTGGTGGGTCAACAGTAACCTCAGGCAGGGAGTGGAGGAAGTTGCCGAACTTGCCTTGGGAGGAGATGAACACTGCTCGCTTCCTCATATATATAGAAACAGGCTGGAAAAACACAGCAGAGAACTGCAACAACCCCCCACTCTCTCCTGCAGTCCACTTGCTACGGGTAATGGCTGCGGCACCCAAGCGGCACCCAGGTAATCACCGCGACTCCCCCAAGTCGGAGACCACTTGCACCAGCATTTTGTAAGCCATCCTGCCCAGAGTTCTCCCCCAAGCCGTCTTCTTTGGACATGGTCTGTAAAAGAGCAATACAGACTAGGAAACAAATAGTGACGCCCCAGCGTGCCAGGAGCAGCCGTCATCCTAGGGCAATGGTTTCCGACGCGAGGTTACGGAAGATACAGCCTGACAAAGGAGCAGCAGATTGGTTTAGAAATCTGCTGTAAACTGTAAGGTAGTCAGACTGTTGTGCAGGCTACAGCTGCAGTAGTTAAGACAGATAGATCTCTCTCGTGATTTAAAGACAAAATAAATGTTCAAGCATCTCCTCTTTGCAGTACTGCAGACGCTCCAATTAGGAGCTGAAATAACAAGAAACTGTTAGAAAAACTGCAGTCTCAGCTAGAGCAGCAGGCAGAGCAAGAAGAAGGTGTGGCTAGAAGAGCAAGCAATGAAGGAAAACAGCAGCAAAAATGCAGAGCAGAAGCTGCTCGCAGCACAAGCTCTACAGCAGATCTTCAAGACTTGACCTTGTCTTGAAATCTGTAAATATAATTGTTGCAAAAAGAACAATCTTCTTTTCTGTTTCCTTTGAACTGGTTTCCCGCTAGCTTTAGTAGTTTAGACCTCTAGGTTTCACACTGTGTAGCAGCGAACAGATTTGTAGACCTCTGTTATATCCCCGCCCTGTCTGCTAGGCTGTGAAGTTACATGGCAGGTGAACGGACTTATACAATGGAACAGTGGTGCTTTTTTTTCCTAAAAATTCACATTTGGTCTGCTATTTGGACCATTACTGGGCACTGAGCTGATGTCTTCATGGAATCACTTAGCATAACCCCACCATGTTGCCCCTGAGTTGTACAGATCAGCTCTGAGCCCATTATTTTACAATGGAAACTATGCATATCTTTACACTATACATATCACTTTACACTTACGCCTGTTGAATTTCATCTGGGTACATTTATTACAAGACTGAGTGACTTGGAAATGTCCTTCAACTCTTCATTGTCTGCCTTAAACCTTACTGCTAAGTTAACCCACTTGTTCATCTCCTTTTCTGGTGAGCAGCACAAGTCCTTGTAGATACATTGGTGATCTCTCTTTAGCCAGACCTAAACATTTACTCTCTATTACTTACCTTTTTAACTAATTACATATTGATGCATGGGCCTTCTGTCCTATGCCATAGCTAGTTAGTTTCCTTGAAAGTTTTGGTGAGGGACTTTGTCCAAAGACACTGATGTATTCTACTTACTTGTCCATACTCTGGAAGCTCTGATGGATCAGGTACCGCAGGACGTAAATCAGTCTGTCTGTTGATGAGGCTGGCCCACTAACAGTCCTCACGTAGTGAAAAGACTACTCTAACACAAGCAACAAACACAGCATTTAAGAAGCACCAACAACTGCAACAGCTGATGCAGCACACAGAGTAATGAGCTGCAGGCTGTTGCACATTGAGGTAGAAAAATGCTGAGGGTCATAGAGTCACAGAACAGTTTGGGTTGGAAGCATGCTAGTGTGGTATGTGAATACGTATGTGCAAAATCTGTAGGGTACATACTGAGGCAAGGGTCTCTCTAAGCACCACGCTGTATGAACAAGGATGAGGAGCATTAGGGATAGATCCAAATCATTTTGATGTAATCATTTTGACCCTCTGGCAAAGGCTCACTATCATGTGATATAATTACTATAACTAAGCATATATGTGTGTGTATGAAACTATGCATACATGTATATAAAATGATAAACCCAATATGTACTTTAAATGTTTAGTTTAATATTCAAGTATTGAATAATATTAAACCATTACTTACTAATTGAATCATTTGTTACTGATTAATAAGGCATGATTATTAAGTGATTAAATATTAACATATTTCTTTTTAAATTATTAATTTTTTTAAATAGTTTTAAAATTTCTCTCTCAGGAACTTCCATACCCTTTCATATTTAACTTTCACCTCTTACAGGAACTGTCAAGAATCCCAATATCATATGAATATTACAAGTGCCAATGCAGGAAGAAAATCTACAACCAGACAGCTGCTTTTCAGTTATGACTGAACCTAGAAAATCCAAGAGGTTAATTTCTGTTGCTACCCTTCTAAATCCAAGTGCCTCAAAGGTCACGGATTTTGGAATTCAGGGAAGCCACAGATACCACTGTGACAGATGTGAGGAAAGAACCAGAAAAGACTTATTTTGTTGTGGGGTATTACCCAGCTCCTCACATATTTGATAATAAAATCAGATTTGTTGAAGGAAGAGCAATACCTTGAAAGAAGCTGGTTTAACAATGCAATTCAAGTCACATATTTTTTCTAAATAAGAATTAGGAGGCAAGTTTTCCTCCAACTAGCATTTTTCAAACTATATTTCAGATCTACTTTCCTAGAGCATAGCAATAACTGTATGTAATGGCATAAGAGTGACAGAAGCTGTACAGAAAGTTAGCAAGCAAGATTTAAAATAGATCCCTGAGAATATGTGAAGAGGAAAATCATAGTCATACACATTGAATCAAGAATGTCCTTGGATGCAGAAATGTAAAATAATGAACATTTCAGAAATTTTATCTTTATTCTTAACACATTATTGCAAGAGAAGATCTTTGGCTAGCAAAATACTTCATATAAGACTTTTCATTTCTCTTTCTCTCTCTTTTTTATGAAAGGCAGAACGAGATTTTGGAATAACTTTGTTGTCATTACCAAGACTCTGAAGAAGCAGTAGGTAAAGCTTTGCTTTCAACATGGTCAGTGCATATCAAAGTACACTAAGTCAGGCAGAGCTCTTCTGGTTTTATAACCAGAGAGCCAGTGTTATGTTAGCTTTTCTTTCTATAGACAGTGCTGGGACACTTTACTCAGGTGTGCCTACAGAAATTGCTGGTGTGATACAGTACTAAAAAAAAAAAAAAACAAGAATAAAATAATAAAATCTGTCCCAGTAGATGGAAAATCGTTCTTGCAAGCCATCATCTCAGTAGTGGATCCAAGTTTGATGACCTATACTCAGGAAAGATGAATCTTAAAAGGCATGTGGAGAAGGCCTACCTGAGAGATGAAAGGAGCAGGGGGCCTGTTTTCAGAGAAACTGTGAGAAAGTATTTGCTGTTTGATTCCAAGCAATCCTCCTCTAAAAGGCAAAAATTATTCTAGCATGTATACCTATACACTTAATAAAAGTTATTTGAGGTCACATCAGGGAAGAAAATGAACTATTATGCATGAGAACAAATGACTCTTAATGAGCCATGACTAAATACCCATTTGAAATGAGAAGAGGCTATCTAGACCATTGACACTATCATGGTCTGAAATGGGATTTTGAGGAGAGTAGGATCAAAAACCTCAAACAGTTTAAAAACACGTCTTAGTAAGTTCATGCTTACAATACAGCAGGACTGATTTGGCCACCCAGGAACTGTTCACAAGTTCCATTGAACAGGGGCAATCACAGTTTGGGTAGGACCATAAGCATATTGCATGGCTGTTTCCCTATCTGTGAATGACTGTGAAGTTGCAAATGAAATAATTTAAACCCATGAGAATAGCCTTCGTGAAGCAGGAAATGAAAGAATGATACTAAAGAAAACTCTCAGAAAATGGAGTCTTCTATTTGTATTTTAAAAACTATTTAACTACCTTTATATTCGAAGTTTTATTCTGTTTTTAGGCATCTGCATCTAAATTCATATTAAAACTGCATCTTAAACATGCTAGTGATCATTTTCTATTCCTAGCCAGCGTCATCCTTCCTCTTAACTGACAGATTTTTATTCAGGTCCACAACGAGGTGCAGCAGGCAGTCTCAGACCTTCCCAGTAGAGTATCCTGAAGGTTAGGTTTTTAATGAAAATTAATTGACTGACATGACATTGAAACATTCAAAACCTATTGAAGAATACCCGTGGGAATAATTCTTCCTGTAGACAAAATGAAGAGTAAATATGCAGTGGCTAAAAAGTACAGATAATCTGAAAGGCAATGAAAATGCAAACACTAGATAGGTCACCTGCACTCATCTTAACCTGATGTATAAAAAGGGCAAAAAGACACGAGAGAGATAACACAGGCAATTTGAACACTATGACCCCATGCTCTCAGAAGTTGTAAGGCAAGCAGCTTCCCTCAGTATATATAGGTGAGATATTCTTCAGAATAGGCTGAACTAAAAGCACTTCAAGGTCTTTATAGAGTCTAAGTACAGAAACTACTGCTACAGCTCAAGAACTATATCATTTGCTTCATAAAGAGCTCATGCTATAAATGGCGTTTTCTGGAGCCTGACACCATGGCCATTAAACTGAACAGGCTAGTTCATTGTGATAGAAATAGTGCCGCATCCAATATGTAATGATGTTAGAAGCCAACAAGTTACTATACTTAGGAACTCCTGTTTCTTATGCATAATTCACATGCAAGGAACAACAGATCTGAAGACAATTAACCGAATTCCAACTTACTAACTGATACAAATCTAGAAAATCTGGAATCAAATTATTAATAGTTTGACCACATAGCCCTGTAATACAGTTTTGTCATGGCTAGTGACAGGCCATAAGCTTTGTGCTGAATTTAAAAGGCACCAGACCTGAAGCTTCTCAGACCTGTTCTGTCTCCACTTTTCTTGTCCTGCCTTGTAAGTTTGCTTTACTTGGTTGTTCTAAATTAATTTACTCGGTTAGCACATGTCCATGGCTAATCTGTTTTATGTGGGTTTGTATTGTACAACCATAGATTTATATAGATAACAGTAGTTAATAGTAAATTATGCTATGTAGAATGGGATATCTATGCCTCTAACATAATGATAAAACATGGAGAAATATAGGCCTGGTAAAAGAGCAGAACAATAATACATTTATTAACAGTAATACATAAAAGACACCAGATATAGTAAATTTTGATGTAATACAGAGCTGGAGATGAATGAAGAGTGAGCAAAGGTGTAAAAGTGTGTTAGAAAACATGCAGAAATGACCCCAAGTGGACCCTAGAAAGAAGACAACAAAATTATCAACATGAACATCATATTCCTCCTGGCAAAGGACAACAGGTGCTGACAACTCACCATAGTATCCACCACTACCAGCAGAATGAAACCACAGACAGTGGGATCCAGAGGAACGGGGAAAGGGTGAGCATAACATCAAGAAATGGAGTAATTAATGATCTGGACAATGGGACAGAGTGCTCCTTCAGCAAGTTTGCAGATGACCCAAAGCTGGGAGAAGTGGCTGATATGCCAGATAGTCATGTTGCCATCCAGAGGGACATTGACAGGCTGGAGAAATGGGCTGACAGGAACCTCATAGGAAGTTCAAGAGGAAATGCAGGATCCATCCAATCCTCCCTCAAGCCCTTCCCCGTCACTGGCTGGACTGAGGAGAAAACCACCTGGGTCTCCATGTACTTGACCCTGAACACCAGAGACACGCAGTCGCTTTTGATATGCTCGAGGTCTCTCCAGCAGTATCACCAATGCCCACGTGGAAAAGCAACAGGGGGAATAGTGTGAGGGCTGCCCTTGGTACTCTTTCCACAATGGCCCAGATCCAAGCACCCAGCAAGCAGCAAAACTCCCTAGACAACAAGTCAGGTTACAAGTGGAAGCTTCTGTTTCCTGCAGGACGGAGTCTCCCACTGTCACCAAGGGTCGCTTCTTCTTGGTGTTGTCACATGGTTCAGGCTTGGCCAGCTCTGATACTTGCCATCCAGCCCTTCACCTGCTACCACGGCACTGAACCGATTCTGTAGGTGCAGATCTGCAGCTGGAGAAGGAACTGCACTCCTGCTGCCTGAAGTCACAAGCCTCCAGCCTTCGCAATCATGGAAGCCTCCTTTTGCTACCCTGATGAGCATGAGATCTGTCTGCTCCTGCATGCAGCCAAGAGTTCAGGCTCTTGTTCCTGCAGTGACTGGATCCAGCCAATCTGTTTCTTGTCATCCCTAATGCTGTGCTATGTGCCACCCTCCTCCCACAGCTCCTTAACCTGTTGGCACACCTCCTGCAGGTAAGGACCTCATCTCCCTCTGCCCCAGCCTTAGCCAGCGGCACCGGGACTCCGGGCAGCTCCGGAGCTGGCGAGTGGCAGGGGCCCCCCGGGCCGGCCCAGCGCCGCGACCCCCCGACTCCGGGCAGCTCCGGAGCGGGCGAGTGGCAGCCGCCCCTGGAGCTGCATCTGAGCAGAGACCTCTGATGCTCCCCGGGTAGTTGCTCCAGCCCGTGCTGGCACGGACAGTGCCCAGCGGTACCAAGTTGCTGTCCCACACGCCGTCTCATTCTGGGATTAGTGAAAATTATGTCCTTGCAAGGAAAATACAGGTCTACTATGATTTAAATTCTAGGGCGGAGGTATGAGTAGTAACAATTTATCACACACAGTAAACTAATAGGCAAATTGGGGGAGCAGGGGGAGGGAAATGCCTCTTGCTGATACTACCAGGAATAAATACTGTAGTCTTTTGTTGTCTCCTTTCCTATTAGCCTTTAAAAAGCCAACTCTGAATGGTACTGATAATATTTAATTAGCTTCTTGTTTATCAGTTATTGTTCCTTTCAGAAAGAAAGTGTATTTTTCAACCATTCAATACTTTCCGTAAATATTCTGGCTATTTAATTATATTATGAGCAGTTAAAGCTGATCTTTCAGTATATCCTCTCAGCTAAGTCAAACTTAAAACATGAATTTTTCACTTGTAACAAGAAAACCTTTTGTCTGGCCTACACCTCAAAAATATCATGCGCTGGTTCCCTCCCCCCACCTCTTTTCCGTGAAACTGTTTTGATGCCCACATAGTGTCCAAACTAATAATCTTCCTTGTTTGGCTGTTTTTCTCTCAGTCTTATCTAATGTTGCAGTACAGGTTTTTATCAATAGTAGAGTGCCAGTCATTTTCTGAACCTGTTTAAGCTCTTGACTTCACATCGTGGCTCAAGAGAAAAGAATTCCACCTGTTAATGATGCAAAAGAAATATTTTAATCCTATCACAGATGTAACAAGCTGTCTTCAAAAACAGTCCTGATTTTTTTTTTTTTTTTTTTTTTTAGAAAAGATCCATCAACTGTTTTGCATCCAGAATAACCATATCAGGATATAAAGAAGTCACAGCGGTGCATAGAAAGGGAATACAGCAATCACCACATCTCAGAATGCTTAAGGCAGGTGTAGCAGATTCATATACAAAAAGATAATCTCAAGGAGAGAGCCAAAGTCATCCTCCCAGGCTTTTTCCACACATAAGTGAAGCAAACTGGCAAGAAATATGGGGGTATTCCTGATCGTCTAGGCTGATTCCTTCCTTTCATGATTTGGGAAACATTTTCAAGTATGGCTGTAGAAGAAAAAAAGGCTCTGTAAGGTGTCAGTCTACAAGACAGTAAACACTCCTACTAAGAGAATGAATTCTTATGATAAAAGGATTTTAATAAATTGTTACTAAAGTAATTATAATTTATTATATTGTATTATAAATATATCCTAAATAAAATTTAATAAATTAATAAATTGCTATTTTCTAAATACTAGGATTAAGAAACTAAAGAAAAAATATATTGATAAATATTAGAACTGTTAAATAGATGGGAACAGAGATGCTTAAGTCCCTTAAAACTCCTTTCAAGAGAAACTGAAATACCAAGGTATAAAAAGCTTTCTTCTTCAGTTCATCTTGCAGAGTGGTCCTGTTTTAACAGGAGGGTTTTCTTCACTTCCCTTGATTTACTATGGGTGTAGGATGTGGTGTAGGAAAGGCTTCCCCCCAAGTATTACCAGCTTGCTGTGACAGAGAGAAAAAAAATTCATGCCTATTTTTATTGTAAGCAAAATGAAGCTTTTATTTAAAGGAGCAGGAGGGGCAAAAATGTAAAAGCAATCTCTTGTTTATGCAGTTCCCTGTATTTTTCATGCAGCCATCTCATGAGGTCAGCCACATTGGAAAGAAAAATAGGATCATAGAATAGCTCGCATTAGAGGAGACTTCAGCCTCAGAAGGTCATCTAATACAACATCCTGCTCAAAGCAGGATCAGCAAAGCATTACTCAGGGTTTTATCCAACCTGGTCTTGAGAACTTCTAATGATGGAGACTTACACAACCTCTCTGGGAACCCTGGTCCACCATTTGACTGTCATCATAGTTAAGAAGTTTCTCCTGATAACCAGTCAGAACCTCCCATGTTTCAATTTATACCTGTTGGCTCTTACCATCCCACCAGGCAACCACTGTGAAGAGCCTGGCTCCACCTTCTGATAACCTCCTTGTGGGTCCTGGCAGCTACTGTCAGGTCCCTCTGAACCCTTCTCTCCTCCACACTCAGCTAGCCCCAGTCCCTCAGCCGCTCCAAGAAGAACACATGCTGCACAATCCCTGAGCTAACTCACTTTCAACAGCTTCCCCGAAAATCCGCAGCTAGGTTAAGGGAAAGCACGGGTACGTGAGCATCCTGACATCAAACTGCAGTCATAACTCGGAGAGTGTGCTGTCCATGTGGCCGTGGTCAGCAG
>NW_010520736.1:23727-24747 GCF_000687285.1 Phaethon lepturus
TACAAGCTTCTGCCCACTGGTGAATATCACAGGAGACACGTGAGGCACTGGGATCGAGGGTAGGAGACAGAAAAAATAAAATCAGAACAGATTGAAGTTTATTAGTCCTGCTGCTATGAGGTTTTTTTTTCTTCAGATACAAAATTCAATCAAACTCATTATGTAGGATTTGTATTTGCCATAGCCCTTTAAGCCTGTTGCTTCTGCATAGATATTATGATTATATCTATTAATTGTTCTCCTCTTTATAGTTAGAAATAGAGCATGAAGCAAACAGATCAGCTTGAACAATTTTATTCTGCATTGTTCAACTCAATCCAAGTCATCAATATGTGACTTTTTCTGAATGGTAACTGTTTTCCATCTTTGGAGAATAAAAGTAACTTTTGCAAACTGAAAAGAATTTATAAAAGATGAAAATAGCTTCAATTGTTTCCACTGAATGGATATACAGTAGTTATTCCTGGAAAATTACAAGCCTGTGCATGGACATTTTACTTTGTGGGACTCCCTGAGGTTAGCTTTTTTTTTTTTTAAGATTATCATCTCAAATAGTGAACAACTTAATTAGCAGCACGATTTACATTCTACGGATACACAGAATGTACCTGCAGCAACAAAGGAGGCAAATTTAATCAAAATGTTCTCTGCTTCCAAATCTTGATATGTCACAAATGAAAACTGTAGTTCAGTGGGATGCAAGACTGATTCATAGGTCTATAAGACCATATTTTTAAGTAGGTTTCCTAAGAAAATGAAGCTTGTGCAATTCCGTTTTCTAGCTGTCCATCTACATGTCTTCTATTAGAAGATTCTGTTCTATTATCCAGCTTCAATCAGGATTGAAGGGGGTGAGTATCAGGCGGCCAACAGAGTTACTCTAAGTCACATGAATGTTAGCAGCTTGGTAGAGGAGACCAAATCACGGCAGCGTACTTGAGGAGGGGAAGTTGCAGAATTCAGCTTCTACACACTCCATTTATCAACCACTGAAGATCACAGAATCACAGAATCACTAGG
>NW_010520737.1:0-843 GCF_000687285.1 Phaethon lepturus
CGCTGTTCTTCTTTTCTGAGGTTGTAAACACGTTGATGTTGATGTTGATGGTCTCAACATGTAAACATGTAAACATGTTGAGAGCACAAATTAGGTGTGCTTAGTGTGAGTGGGATGCAGTTAATTTTCATCACAGAAGCCTGTATTGGGAGCTGCGATGTTTTGAACCCAAACTGTGCTGATAGCACACCAGTGTTTTAGCTGTTGCTGAAGAGTGCTTGCACAGCATTAAGGCCTTCTCTGTTTGCCACCACCTGTACAGCTGACCACAACTGGCCAAAGGGATATTCCATACCGCATGACATTGTGTGAAACAATAAATCTGGGGGAATGACGAGAAAAGAGGGATGTTTGAGGATATGGCATTTGTTTTTCCAAGTAAAGATTATGCACGATGAAGGCCTGCTTCCTGCAAGTGTCTAAACACCTGCCTGCTGATGGGAAGTGGGGACTGTGTTCCTATTTTGCTTGGCTTCCACATGCCGCTTTTGCTTTACTTATTAAACTGTGTTTATCTCAGCACACAAGTCTTCTCTCTTATAACCTTCTGATTCTGTCCTCTCTCCCTTCACCAACGGAGAAAACAACTCGTTGTGTCACTTCTCACCTGACATTAAGGGGACAGACAAGTTATTTTAGGGATCTGTGGCAGAATGATGACAGCATTAAATCCTAAACTAACTTACAATTTCTAATCATCTGGATCCTCTGCAGATTGGGTCAAATCTTAAGACATGGTTCAGTGTATCAATATAACAATCATAATCTAGACTTGAAAAATCATATCAAAGGATAAAAGTTACTCGCTCAGACCTCAGAGGAAGCACAAAACGATGGAAGCAT
>NW_010520738.1:0-307 GCF_000687285.1 Phaethon lepturus
CCTCCAGGCTGGGCACCGCCAAGACTCACCCCTTCCAGGTGCAGAGGTCGACGATCAGAAATCCGTTATCTTCGTAGGTGTTAATGTGATGGAAAAGGTTGAAGGCCGAGGTGCGGTATTTGATGTTGAGGAGCCTGCCTTTCTTTTTCTCTGCCACATGAAGCCAGACCTGAAAAGCAAGCAGCTGCTTGGTGTAGGCTCAGAGAAATGAAGCTGAAACAGATATGACGGGCCTCCCCGTCCAGGGCTGGCTGCCCAGTACAGCCCGGTGTGGTACGACTGGCCGCTTCCCCCCCTGGGTTCCGTG
>NW_010520738.1:338-4059 GCF_000687285.1 Phaethon lepturus
GACTCGAAGCAGTCCATGTAGTTGGCTCCCCAAAGGCTCCAGGAGGAGAGGAACTTGAGGAGGTTGATTTTCACCGGTGTTTCAACAAACACGATGTAGTTTGAGGTCAGCCCAAAGCTGTTTGGAAACGTACGGGGAGCACATCAAGCTCACTGTAGTTAGTTTGGATAAAAACCACGTCGTAGTTTGCCTTAAGCGCCGCACATAGCACGCAGATCATTACTTAAAACGAGAGGAATACAAACATCCCGATTTTGGTAAATCACCTAAGTGTCGTTGCTGACCACATGCGAGAACAAGCCCTGCGTGCAGTTCTGCAGAGCACGCCGTGCCAGCGATGCCGCACGCGTGGGCCCCGCCTTTGTGTGCTTGCAGAAGGGAAAGGGGACTCTGTCAGCCCGCGCCCACGCTCAGAGGGCCGCCGCGCCGCGGGGACGCGCTGCGTGGCGTCAGCAGCGTCCCTCCTTTCAGCCGACCTGCGCTGTCGGTCTACTGACCCCAGGAATTGTTACCTGTGAACGTAAGAGGGCTTAAACCTGTCGCTGCAAGGGAACTGCACCACCACCTCCGACCTGTTCATCGGGTCTTCCTTGCCTGGAACAGGACAGTTGAAGGGTTACGGAGGGTGTCACCCATACTTTGTATTTGTCGTGTTTACCGAGCAAGTTCCTGCCTTCAACCCAAAGGCAGTTCATGGTTTAGAAACCATGTAAATAATTGTTTTAAAGATAACGTTGCTGTTACTTGAAAAAGCAAATAAAATCTAAAGAATTTTAAAAAAGTAACTTGATGACAAAACTCATCCGAAGGATAAAAAAAATGATTTATGGGACAAGATTTTCGCCGTTCGCTCAGAGGTGGGATTAACTGACCTGCCTGAAGCGGAGGAATCCGTATGATGTTATATGCGATCGCAAAGTTTTTTCCAAAGCAGTTGCCAATGTTGTAAACCGTCCCATCGCTTTCAATGTGGGGATGAGCTGTTGCCCCGTTGATAGACACGTATTTACAGAGATCCACCTGGAGAAGAAGATATAGAAAGTCAAGAGCTTTCTTGGCAGGAGATGGGAAGTCACCACCTCTGCAAGGTGTTGCAGGTTGATAGGACCTCGCTTCAGACGTGGAAAGTTCTTCTCTAAGCCCAAATCACCACCCATTTTGTGAAAAGGAGAAGAGCAGCACAGCCAAGCGATTTGAGACGGTCAGGCGAGCTGACACAGTTGCAGAGAGAGGTCTGGGATCCAAAAGGAAAGGCTCCACAGGCTGGACATCGGTAATGCAAAGAAAAGCATCAAAACACGCGTTCTGCGTTCCATACAGGTCTGCAGGCTGGATGTTGCTCGGCTCCGATGTAAATGAAGGCAGCAGCAAAGCTCTGGTACGAGCCCTCCGGTTACGGTCCCCCTTGGCCAGGCTACAAGGTAGCTCCAGTTTGCAAACTCCAACCCAAGCACGAGGGTACGGACCACAGACCCCCATCGCCTCCTAATTAAATATTACTCAGAGCAGCAGCAGTGGCTTCGTTTACCAGCTCGTTCCAACTCTGCTCTCATTCATGCTCACAGCTGGCTGCTTTCTGTGTCATCTCCCAGCCAAACCCCAACTCTTGCCTTGTTGTAAGAGTCTGTTATTAAACCAATTCCTTTTAGTTTTACTCTTCCACGCATTTAGAAGCACAGTACAAAGACCCACCTGCTTAACTGTCTCTAATGTATCTGGGTTAATTTTGGTTATAAAGTTGGTCTCAGTACAGGCGTAGTAGTCTTCGCCAACGGGGTAGACGTTGACAAGGGCGTTATCAGTGACCTCCACACCTTTGAAGTACGAAAAAAACCTGAGCAGAGAAAACGGACAGGCAAGTCAGGGGCTTCTTGGAAGCGGAAGCGCCAAAGGACATCGGTGCCATGTCTATAACCCCAAGTACCTGGAAAAGATGTTCTTGCATGGGTCCGGGTATGCATAGGTGCCGAATTCTGTTATCACGATCCTTTTCTCCGTCATCGCTCTCACATAAGCATCAGTCCTGATAAACCTGGGGAGGGCGAGAGAGCACGTCACAGGTATAGCTGTAAAACCACAACAGGCTATGCAATTAAAATATGGATATTCTTGTGACGAGCCTCATGAGACCTCTGAAAGCCGCGGGTCCCCGCAGCCCCACGTTGCATCTGGAGCACATGGGGTCCAGCAACCGGCCCGCCGTGGCACTGGGAAGGGATGGCCGGCGGAGAGCTGAAGCTGATGGGAAATACAGCGCTTTGTCTAAACGTTCTGCACCAAACACCTGAAAGCCGATAGCTCGGCGGCTTCTGACTGAACACAGACTTCATTTTTCACAGATGATGTAATTCCGTCACTGGCTGCAGCCACATCCAGCCTTCCCTCCCCTGCCAGATGTTTTGAATCTGTACAAAAAATTGCATTTCTGCTAACTATGAGTACGCTTCAGTTATTTTCACCTGTTTTTGGTGATCTCACCGTTAGAGCTCTTCCAATAACCACGTGGACTCGAAATAAGCAACGCCTCCCACGTGATGGGCAGCAGAGCCCATCCCCAGCGCTTAGTCGAGCAAATGCTTCGTTATTTATTTGGTTTTGCTTGGAAAATTGCCACGTACCTTCGGTGATAGGTGACGTGCCCCTCCTTGAAGTCAAACTTGTGGAGCAGCGCCTGGCCGTCAAAGAGGTGATAGAAGGGCTCCGCGCCCACCTCGAACAAGCCGGGACCGCATCTCAGGAGGCTTCCTCGCAGCCAGGTGGGAATCCTGCCTGCAGAAGATGCAGCGTTGGTCGGTGCCCACGGCAAATCAGACCAAGTAATTTTTATTGTGTCAACAAAAAGAATAAAGCTTTGAACTTTTTTTTTTAATAATGTTTGTTAAGCTTGTTTTTTAAATGTGCCTGAGCTCTTTCAGCTATGCTTTTTTCTTCACCTCCACACCTCCTGCAGACCACGACACTCAGTATTGATACGCCTGAAGATCCCCATCCCATCTGTCCTTCCTCTACCCCAAAATACGCCAGCCCTGTTACACCCTTGGCCTCCAACCCCACGCTCCAGCCCTTGTAAAGCCTCCGAGCTCTGGTGGCCCACGGGCTCCTGAGAACACAAGCTGGGCAGGAGGAGGGCAGGGAGCCCTCACCAACCTGTGACGTGGGTGGTCACCGGAGAGGACAGCTCCTCCACGGTCTCAAAGAGCTTCTTGTAGCCTCCAGCGGGATGCTCGACTCTGAAAGGGCCAGCAGACCTGGGGTTAGCCCGGTTTTGGGAGAGCTTTGGGACCCTCCCCGCGGGAGGGGGGTTTGTGTCTGGATGGACTGCTCTGCAACCTGCAAATAACTTGAGAGGTCAGGAGGGAGAAGCACCAGCCTTCGTGGGGGAAAAGGCTCCGAGGGCTCTGACCAGCTACTGCAGCCGCCTGCAAACCGTCCGGAGCCCGAGCGCACGACAGAGGAACAGGGAATACCGACCGGACAGCCTGCGCAGGCAAACACGCTCACCCGACGGACAAACTCAGGGTATCCTGAAACATCGGGAAGCAAAATCCAACTTGTGTCTCCCAGGTCTTGGATAAGCTTTTTTTTTTTTTTCCTCCTTTTTCTCTTTCAGCAGAGCATACTTGAGTGCGTAGCTGAGATTTGTGTGTTAGGTTCAGCTTTGATCTGCTGCAGAGCCCATGAGGACACGCCAGACACAGGCTGTACGGGGCACCCTCCTTCC
>NW_010520739.1:0-1817 GCF_000687285.1 Phaethon lepturus
GGTGTCTGCAGAGTTGTTTCTCTCACATATGTATAGCCCCCTCCCCCACCAAAACCTTGCCATGCTAATCCAATATATGTATATCAGTTAAAAATAATTTAGCAATGGTAATACTGTTTTGAGTCCCCTAGTCAACAGTAGGAAGTTCGCCGCTTGCCACATACTTATCTCTCAATACAATAACAAATGCTTAAACTCTCATCTGGGAACAAACATTATATTGTAATTGCTTAGTAGGCTATTAGGGCATACCTGTCTGTCAGAATCAAAGTACAGAAAATAACCCTGTTGTTATGAGAATGATTGATTTCTTGTGCCATCTCGTGGAAAAATTATTAATTACAAGACAATCAGACTTGCACAGTTCTGTGTAAGCAGAAATGTCAGGAACGTGGTTCATGTCAGCCTTGTTTCCTACATGCAGAAATCTGTTGCCTATTAAATAGTAACCTGGTTTGTTAACATCTTATAGCCAAATATTTTTGATCTTTCCACCTATGCTTGGTGACTCTTTCTGTATGCTTTGTGAGTGCTGCAGTTTCCATCACTGAGCTTTAACTGTTTTATTGTCCTTGCTGCAAACTATTTTTAGATCTTCCTCCATGTTCAGATTTATTCAGAAAGATAATATGCTTCTTTTAAAATTAGCTGCACAATAGAAATATTTATTTGCACCTGGCCTGCTGGTTTGAATAAATATGTACTTTTCTGAAAATAATAAATTAATTGTTCTAACAATAAATATTCACTTATTTCTTAATTGAATTTATTAAAATGCAGATTAAACCCCATAAACAATTACAATAATTAAAAAATAACACCTTAGCAAAATGATAAAAGATCAGAATTAACTTTTTCCATTATCCATTATAGTATCAATTAACTACAATTGGGAAATGAACAAGCACAAGAAGTTTGAAAACAGCTTTTGCCACAGCAATTTAAATAGGACTGTGTTACCTCACACAGAGCTCAGAAGAAGATTATAGAGTACTATTTTGCAAGTCTTTTAGTTCATCTTTGCACTCTAAGCCAATTTGCAGTCCATCAGAATTTGAAACAAAACCTAAATTTTCTTTCTGTCCTCTCCCTTTCAGCCATATAATATTCCATCTGTAAGAAAGGTAAACACTTATGTAAATCCTATATCTTTAATCTATGGACACTTGCTAAACTATGTTCACAGAAGAACATAGATGATAAACTCTAGGAAACCCCAGAGACAGTGTGGTAGAATAACAATAATGCTTGAGGATTTAACTGTGCAGCTCTTTTTAGCATTAATGCGAGTTAATAAAGTTAATCTCTATCCTCCACTTTGAAAATACATGTGTGAGGGTTTGATTTATTCCCTTTTATTTACCATTATCCTTCAGTAATGCTTCAGTATATGAACACTACCAAACAAGGTGATAGTGGCTCTCACCACCGTTTACCCATCATAAAATGAATTAGAGTTGCCTGGATACAGTGTAACCCAGCAAAGATTTAATGGATTGCTCCATCCTGCTCTCTCCTCCCCATCATTTACTTCAGGAGTAACACATCCTTTTATTCTGTTTCTGCCTCTCTCTAGAGCAGATGTTGCTCTCTTATGATTTGAGCATTACATATTTCAATTGGTCAAGAATCCTCCAAGGACAAGGTCAAGACCAACAAACTGAGAGGTGATTTAAATAAAAGCCACTTGACATGGCAAGCTACTGTGTTAACATATTGCATCACCACTCTCTTCTAAACTCCAGTATTTAAATAATTCCTCTGATCTGTTAAATGTCTTCCTGCTTCTCTGTTGCAGCAACAGCTTTTTTCTATTA
>NW_010520739.1:1840-2136 GCF_000687285.1 Phaethon lepturus
CAATGCTTGTTGAGAATAAAGGTTATTCTTTTGACTGACACGATGATACATAAAAAACCAGAAGCATCTACTGTTTGTGGTAAAACTATAGCTCCGTATGGGTCTCTGTTACAGCTCTGATTACTGAATCCGTAATATACAGTCTTTGCCTTTCCTTTTTCTTGGCCACTTTCCATTACTTAATCCACTGCTGTAAGATGAATCGGACAAGAAATGAGAGCTGCAGCCCTGTCGTGGTTTAACCCCAGCCAGCAACTGCCCCATTTTCACAAGGTATCTCTGCTGATACTTTGCTG
>NW_010520740.1:0-35351 GCF_000687285.1 Phaethon lepturus
AAGAAGCTTCTGTGCTACCAAAAAAACCCAAAACAGCTTTAAGATAAGACAGAATACGTTAACCTTTTGTTCAAGATGATAGCAGAGATAAGATTCTTAAATACCACACTGGAAGGCATTAGGCAATGGTGAGAAAGTCAAAAGTATTTAAGTAATGATTAAAATATTTATCTAAAAGATTTTCAAGAACATGAGTACCTATTTTATAGAAGAGAAATTATAAAAAAGATTGAAAATATGTATATTTTCATAAGAATACGTATAATTCTCTTATTAATCCTACCACAAGAATAAATTTTTAGAAAAATCCTATTTGTTAGGTAGAGTTGATCAAGTATCCAGGAACATATCTGTTGAGAAATTTTGACCTAGTGTTAAAGTTAGTGTTCTTATAAAGCTTCATTTGATTACATTCCCCTAAAAGCAGATATTACTTATTAGTAATATTTAGATCTCTTCCAATTATTTTTCTGTCATAATTCGTATTTCTATTGTTCTTCTGCCCATAAAATGACATCAAGTTAGTTATTTCTAAAAGAATAAAAGAACTTCCTACCTACAATTCCAAAAGTGTACACACCAGAGTCATGGCAGATAGCTGACATTCATGCTTCCATATTAACAAGACCCAAAAGAACTGTAAAAAGCATAAAAATCGATGCAGAAAAACAAACCATTCCTTATGCAAGGCATCATCTCCAAGGACAGTAGTGATATATAAGATAAGCTTATCCAAGGTTCTAGTCTTTCAGCATGGGAAAAAGGGAAATTTCCTCTTGAAGCATGGTGTAGAAGAATAAATATCAGTAAAAATAATTCTGAAAGTATCAGTAGTAGGTCAGACTGAACAGCAATTTTTTAATATCATTTAGGAATATATTAAACAGTGTAAGTTGCTGAGCACCTCCTGCATCCTTACACTGAAAGGACTGTCTACTAGATCCTACTCCTCCCACCTTTAATCAGTTGTTTGTTCAGGACAAGCCTTCCCTACTGTGGCAAGGGAAAGCCACATCAGCATTGGGATTAATTTCCTTGCATAGTTCCTCATTCCCCCCCACAAAAACCCAAACCAAACACACAAAACAGACAACAACAACAACCAAACAAAAAAACCCCAACACCAAAACCCAAACAAAAAAACCACAACAAAACCAACAACCAACCAACATCCACACACACAAAAGTATCAACGTTAGAAGGCCTGACTTTCCTTTGTAAGAACCACATTTATTCCTGGTATGTATTTTTTCACATCTCTGCATATTCTAGTCTAAGTTACTAGTTTCTCCCAGTTTTTTGACCTGTGCATGCACCAGACTAACAAGAAAAGCTATTCTTGAAAACTATTTTAAACATGATTGCAAGTAATGCGATGTTAGTAGTAATACCTTCAAGACAATTAAGCATTCACCGTGTAATGCTTTTCAAAAACAGGTACTTAGTATTTTTAGATTTTGATTTGTTGTACTACTTAACTGTTTTGGTTCCTCTTTGTTACTAATCCTGTCAAACCTTGTAGGGCTTTTGATATTCAAGACCACTTCTATTTCTTGTTCCATGCCATGCAATTTTCTTCACTAAAGCTTGTCAAATTTATTACCAGTTCTTCCGTTATCAACTTCCAAACTAGATAGTTTTAGTAAGTGAACATTATAGGAGAGACTTGCTTACTAGCCAGCAAAAACAATGAGTGCTAAGGATTTTCGAAGTAAAATTTCAGATCAACATTTTGTTTTCTTGCTCTCTAAACAGTAAGGTAGCAACTCCACCAAATAACAGCAACCAGAAAAATTCTATCAGCCTCCACTTCAGGATGCAGTGTCTTTCTGCATTCACAGGTAGAAGAGCTATGTCTGATGTCTCTGTTCTGTAAGCTAGGGAGCCTTTTAAATTTGCATATTAGGAGTAAGGCATGTGAATAATCTCCCATTAGTTATGTTTTTTGTTATCAAACAAAGCCAGATGTCCTCGGAGTCAGAGAGGATTTTGGATACACTGAAAAATATGCATTGGGAATACATACTGAAGAAAAGTTCTAATATCCTGGGGGGTTTTTGGATTGCCATCCCAACAATATAGAAAGCTCAGGTGTATGCCAAATTACACTTGGGGGCGTGGGGAGGTGGGTAGGGCATGGTAGGCAGATTATGGAAGAATATATTTGCCTAAAATAGAATTTGTAATAATGGAAGAGAGTTCTGAAAAATCCACTGCTACCAAAACTCACTCTGAAGCTGGATTAACAGTAAGGATCCTCCTTCTTTGTTCCAGCATCACTGCTAGTTTTTGAGGCTATTCTTGGACTCCACTAATCTCTCCAGGTGTGGCCTACCACAGAGAGTTCTTACAGCTTTTATCTACTTTTTTGTTCAGTATAGTTACAGAAATAACCTTAAGTAGCTGCTTTTCCAGATAAAGATGGAGTCTTTCTTCACTTTTATATGGCAACAAGTGCAAAATATAGAAAATTGCTGTCCCATGTGTTCTATATGTGGATATCCACATCAGAAGCATACAATTACTGTAAACAGTGTAACTGAAAATAAACCTTCAGACTTGAAATAATATATAGTAAAAAGAATTGCAAATTGGGAGTTGATTGATCATTCTCTTTTATGTACATTTATTATTTTACTGATACTACATATTTTAGAAGATACATGCTTGGATACAGTCTTCAGGCTGAAATCTTGATATATCACTGTATAAAATTAAACTTTGCTAAGGAAATATATATGTTACTTTCTTAAATGAAAAAATGCAAGGCTAGAATTCCATTTGTAGTGCTGAAAGATGACACACATGAATGCTGAAGTCATCTAAGCTTTGCTCCCACACAAAGTTTGCTGTGAAATATCTTGAAATGCAAAGGCTTCATAACACATAAAAGCACCTGAACGGCTTAGGTCAGTCTTTTTCTTAGATTCCCAAGAGACTGATGTTGTCAGAAAGGTATTTGCTGATATGTGTTTTACCACTGATAATAACAGGTGCTAAAAGGACTATGTATAACATGTATCACAATTTCCCCTCTGTCATGACTGTTAGTATTGTGGGAAAACAGCTGCATGGCAGAAAAGAGTTTTAATACACTGTACTTTCTAAAAGCTGAAGTATCAGGAAAGGCAAATAAGCTCCTTAAGTATTTGGTTTCAGAAAAAAAAAAAGTTTAAAAATTTGTTTACTTGATAAAAAATTTCCTGGTACAAACAGGATTTCTGTTCAAAATTCATACAATTAGCATATGACAGAGGGCTTTCCAATAAATTGTTATTAGACAATTGAGATGTTCCATTATGACCCCAACAATTTGTTTTGCACGAGTCCTACAGCAGTGTGAACTGTTTGCTATAGTATTTTGTCTTTTTCACCTGCATCTTCCTTTTAACAAGATGCTATACTAAAGAATAACCTCAAGAAAGCCCAAAATTTTATTTTTCCATTAACTTGCAATGGCTGTAAGAAAGAATTAAAATAATCTAAACCTAAGTTACCTGCAAGTAGTTTTCCTTTAACAAGCTATATTTATAAAATGATTGAACTAGTGTCATTTTTAGAAAAAGCAGACATGTACAACCTTTACCTGGTATCTGCTTGCACCATGTGAATCTTGCAACTACTAACCTCAGAAATTCTCAATCATACATTCATGTTTAACTCATTTCATTATTTACTTTGAAGAATCTTTCTGATGGTCTAGAACCTTGTTGCAGCTACACACTGTAGAAGAAAATTGAAAACTATCCATCAGAATGTATAGCAGGTACGAAACACAAAACTGAGTGCATACAGATGGACAGATGGGGAGAGTTGCAAACTGCAAGATGCGCCTTTTAGGGTGAGAGGCATGAGAGAGTACAGATCATTTAACATTCTCTAGCACACATTAATTTAAGGAGAAATTTAAATACAGATGAGACAGATATTAACAGGAAATTCCTCCTAAGTGCAGGATGCAACATGTGAGAAGGGAAAAAAAAAAGATCGCTTGATAATTTAACATCAAAGGCCAGAGATGACATCTTAAAATGTAGTAAAAGACAGAATGGGTCAATCAGCTGCTAAGGACCAATAAAATTAAGACAAGTAATTTATTTGATATAATAGAGAAGAAATCAGCATGGGGATATAAAAACCTAATGCAGCCTTCTCAGAGTGCTGGTCAGGAATAATAATCTTATAATAAATCAATAGCATTCCAAAGGTATTGTACATACCAATGTTGCAACTGTGTCAAAACAAGAGGCGGCTGTTAACCTAGTTGAGTCACACTAACTATGTGCATGGAAAGATAAAGCTATGTTTATGACATGTTAGGTACAAAGAAAAATGTAAGACATTGTGGAATTTAAACAGACACAGATCACATTTGCAGATAACCCTTAGATAAGCAGGAAAAATATTGTTATAGAGAGTGACAGAGGAAAGCACACAAGGTGGAGAAAAAATAATTGTAGTTTTCACTATCTTGCTCTTTAGTAAGCAGCTAATTATCACATATGTTTAACAGACAAGTCAAAATATTGGTTTGACCAGATCTACAAACTGTTACCTCAGGTGACTGTGTCTCTGCAAGTGATCTTACCCAGAATAAGGTGTAGCAGGAGAAAAGCAAAAGTGACAGAAAAATTCTGTCTTCCCCTTCTGTCATTTGTTTCCAGGCAGTATAAAGTTTAACTTATTTTATCTCTTAAAATGACACACAAAGGAAAAATTGTCCAGGCAACTGATAGGTTGGGCGTTATTTTTGCCCTCCCTTCTGCACATTGGTGTCACAGTGATACTCTCGCCCTGAACAGACTTCACAAGTTAGCTATATTCAGGACCTACCAGTATGCAGAACTAGCTCATTTTTCCCTCAATTTTTACCATATTTGTCAATAACTATTTTAATGTGTCTTCAGTAAAGACAGAGCTCTTGCACAGCATTTATCCACTTCTGTCAACAGGAAGTACAGAAGTTACTACATTCATATAGATCATTTGCTCAACTTCCACAGTTTGTAAATCAGCCAGTCTTACACGCTCTGTCAAGCATTAAGTTATGTTTGGCAGTGGACTAGTTTTATTTAATAGTTCTCTTCACTATAGATACTACGCCAAGAAGCATTTTAGACTCAGCAACACTGTTATTTATAGGGCTTTTTTCAAGGGTGGCAGTCTCAGTGTTGCAGTTCAAGTGATCTAACAATGTAGGTACTTGTCATACTTTAGCGCTCAGAGCTGTTTAACGCTGTATTGTGTATTCAGCACACCTGGAACATGCCATCTCTACACAGTAAAATTATGGATGTATGTTTGGATAAAGCATAACAGCCAAAGAAAGATGGGCCTTTATGATTGTACAGTCAGGTTCCCTCTGAAATGCTATTAGTGTCCCTCTCCTTTTGCCACGTAAGTAGGAGTTTCAGGAAGATGACTGTTATCACATATTTCATCTGTGTTCTGATTTCTCCACTGATCATAAAAAGACAGGAGAAGTCTAGAGAATTGCAAGAAACCACTAACTCCTGGTCAGGGTCTAGATATAAATAAGATAACACTTTTCCTAATGTTTCTGAAAATGAAGAGAAAGAATTAGGGGCAACGCTCCTCTCATGTCAAGAGGAGGTTACTAAACAAAAATCAGATACAGAAGTCCGTTGCAATAGGAAGGCACTAAAGCCAAGACAAGAATCCCCAGACAATGAAGCATAAGTCCATGTGTAGGACAGCAAATGGTGAATCAGTTAGTGTAGTACAGAGAAGAAAATGGAAGTGCAGTGGATAAGCTATAATATCACTACAGAAGATAAGACTAGGGAAATATATATGTGATAAGCTATACCAACAAAAAAGGGCCAATTCAAACAGTGCCAACAAGGATTACTGGAAATACTGTATCATTGCAAAAATCATTTAAAAGATAATTCCATGCTCATAGAATATCCTCAGACACGTGGAGACAATGATGGAGGCACGACAGAAAGATCTAAACAAATCCAACAAAGGTACTAAAAATTAGGTAACAATCTTTTTTCTCAGACACATGGAGACGATGGAGGCACGACAGAAAGATCTAAACAAATCCAACAAAGGTACTAAAAATTAGGTAACAATCTTTTTTTCTGTTTTTTTTCTTAAAATAAATTTCTCTGGTCTGATATTTCCCATGACCTAGTATAATTGCTTCTCAACCTCGTCACTTAGCTGCCTTCTAGCAAGAAGAATCTTTGTAAAAGATTTAGTCCTCATAATGTGTATTTCATTTGCAGTAAAATTCAAGTATTTCTGAAAAGTGTTATCAAAATTCATCTTAGGTTAATGTTCTTGACCATAAGTTTTTTTTTCACTTGAAGAATCATAGAAAGTGCATGCAAAAGGGATTCAAACATACAAGACAGGCTTGCAAAACAAAGGGAATATTTCTGGAAACTATTTTGTAGTCTTGGTTCAAACCTAAGTATAATTGCTTCTCAAACTTATTGCTTAGCTCCCTTCTAATAGGAAAAATCTTTGTAAAGAAACTGACAAAAAATACTGACAAAGTAATTAAAAGTACAAATGGAGTTGAAATAATTTTACATCACTGTACGAATAATTATAAGAGATTGTATAAAGCCATACATTAAAAAACCTTTCCTACATGCATGGAATGTGAAGGGAATAGTTTCACTTATTTTCTTCAGTGGTAATCTAGTCTTAGGCTGCTTTGGAGGGAAGGAGTTGGTTGCAGAACCTAGAACTTGAGCAGAAAAGACTCCAATGAGAGAAATGGCAATAAAAACAAAAAAGCAAACAAAAAGCCAAGGGTGAGATTTCTGGGAAGTATTGCTCTACAGGTTTTGTCCGATATTTGTTTCTCTTTGGTTTGTGCATTTTTCATATGGCTTGTAAGGAAATATTAGCATTTTCCTCCAACTCTACCTTAGAGAGGTAGAGACTGCTGCCAACTTCCAGTACAAACTCTGGAAAATATGTCAGAAGTATCACCTATGGAATTCCTTTCTCTAATCACTTCTGTCTCATGGAGTTTCTCCACCTCAATTGCTATAAATTCCTATCACCAGAGCTGTGGAATCCCCCTGGGTCACTTGACTATTTCAGTCCGTACCGTGATTCTACAATAAGTGATATTGTATAAACAGCAGACTAGATAGAAGGCACTGAAGTTGTTTCAGGTACTGATATAGTTCACCTTGCCTCAGGGATCTGGTGAATGGCATGTGTTATATAAAATATGCATAATTTTGTGGAGGTTTTCACATTTAGCTATTAAAGCCATTGCAGTTATTCCAGTCATTATCAAAACCGTGACCATGCAGTTGGCATCTTTAGAGAGCACAGGACCTCTCAATAAGCAATTTTTATTGAGAAAATCAGGTATGCAACTATGTTGACATTACACAAGTCCAGTACAAAATAAACAACAGTGAAGAAGGTCACAGTTGGCCCCTTCTCCAGGACAAGGGACTGGAACTTTTCAGGGTAGAGAAAATTCACAACAAAGAGATCTGCACTGCAACAGGCATCTATATGTAGAGCTTCAGTACTCCCTTCCAGTGAGTCTGTGGAGGGAATCCCCCTTTCTCCCAACCTGTTCCCCCACTTCATCATTTTAGAGAAGTCTATATGAGTGGATGATCAGTTATGAGAGTTTCAAGGGTTCTCTGAAATTCTTATTTTAGGGCAGAAAGGGAAAAGGAAATAGACAGCTGCATATAAAGTGGTGTCACACCCAAACAAGCAGTAGAGGATGTCACACAGATGATGCAGCTCTTACATGTACATGTGCAATATACTACATTTGACTTAAGATATTCTGTAAAGAAACTTTACTATAAATGTGTGTGCTACACATAAATGGGGAGGTGAGGGAGTGGGATCGTCTGATAAGGAACAACAGTTACGGATGATTAGTAATCCTCTTCCACAGAGGACTGCCAAAACTAGATCATTAGACCTGGCTGAAAGATCCCCTCTGTAAAGTTACTGAGATCCAGTTAGATTTGAAACATATATAAAAATTTCTTGGAACAATTTCCTTCCCAACAACACTTATGTAATGCACCTGCTGTAAAAGAACAAGGATTTTGGTGTTCTGGAGTACTCCACGAACTGATACTGGTGAACAAGTTTTCTAAAACGTAGAACAATTTAAGATGTGTAAGGGAGTACAAGAGAAGTAGAAGCATTTTAAGGTTAACTTTCTGATTTTACAGTATAGATTTTCATTCTTCCTGAAAGGCAGCTGTTTTCAAATATAAACACAGTATGTTTTAAATACACTAGATGATAGAATCATTATGTGTTCCTACCTCTTAAGCATCAGGTTTTACAAGGCTGTCAAAAAGTAAGCTCAAGTAAAACCCTATACAGGTTAACTCAGGCAAGCTGAATGTGATAGCAAACACATAGTTGCATATGCATAAGTGTTCGTATATTTTTCCATAGTTACTGTATTAGTATGCTGTGAAAACCAGAAGCTAACAGCATTAAAGAGAATTAAAGAGGAATAGTTATTCATTGAACAAGACAAATTAGCCATATAAACAAAAACAAAGAAAAATTTTTAAAGCTCCATACTTATTAAAAATTATATCTGATTTATTATTTTTAAATTAATTTTATCCCAAATTCTGAGTAAAAATCCTGGAAAAAATGTGGAAAAAATTGTTATTTATTACTATTTTAACTTCAAAATTTTCCAGGACTTGCAAACCATGGTGTCCAGATTAACCATCCATGTACGTCAGGGTGTCACTACTGCCTGCCTTTTTAAGTGCTATTTGGAATAACACTTAACCAGGTGAACGTTTAGCAAAAAGGCACAAACAAAAAAAAAGAAAAAACCTCTAAAAATAAAATCTGTTATCATGTTAAGAGCACCTCCATTTCCCAAAAATAATATTAAATAAATAAATTTTAAAATCTGTCCAGTGGGGAAAACTATCCAAATAAAGGAATCATAACTTCTGGCTTTTTACTGCCGATTGGAGGTGAGGGGAAGGAGATCATATGTGGGGCTGGGAACTCGGGGATTATTGTCTTGGGAGGGTAGGGAGATGGGGGAGAAAAAGAGGCCAAAGACTGGGGAGGGGGAAGGGAAGAGAAGGAAAGAGAGTAAGGAGCAGAAGGGGCACTTACTGTTTGGTTATCTTCATACAGCTTCAAGTCATATCCGCTCAGCTCCACACAGAAAATTATTGCTGTAACCCCCTCGAAACAGTGGATCCATTTTTTGCGTTCAGATCTCTGTCCACCCACATCCACCATTTTGAAAGTCAGCTCTTTGAAGGTGAATTTATTTTCTACAATCCCTGTAGTCATGTCCCGAGAACGCAGAATATCTTCCACTGTGGGGATGTAGTCCAGTGCTGCAATCCTTTCTAGGTCATTTAAATAGTATGCAGCATTATCCTCTAGGTGGTACTCATTGGAGCGGCAAAAACATTCCTGCACGCCAGGGTCTGCCCACAGCCGTTTCATGACTCCCAGAAGCTCAGGCGTAATCTCACCTTTGCTCTCAGCAGGCCCTGTCAGGGCAAAAAGCTGCACGGCATCATATGCTCTGTCAGGATTGTGAAATTCTATTTTAAGGGTGGCTAGAGCCCGAATGATACGTGTGAGGGAGTCAATCGCATTATAGATAATCAGAGGTTTGTACTCCTTGCAAGCCTCCAAGTTAAAGCCACCGCTATGAATGATTTTCATCTGCTTTACAATAGTACTCTTCCCAGAATTGCTGGTACCCAGGAGAAGGAGCTTAATCTCTCTTCGTTGTCGCTGACTTTCAGAGCGCAGGTGGCGGTCAATCCTACGGGACCGCCGCGCTGCCTCTTTCTCCTCAGAGCTTTGCCGACATCCCATGGTATAGCAGGCAGTTACAGAAGGGGAAGGTTGGAGACTGTCTCACTCTGTTTGCGTCTGTGAGAAAGATCTGTAGTGTCTTTCAGTTCTCGTGCCAGGTACACCTTGAATGAAAAAAAAAGTCACTATCCAATACCTGACAGTCCAAGATGCCTGTACCACCTAATTCAGTCCCAGCAGGGGTGCAAACATATGTAGATATGTGACCACAGAAATAGTCTCTTCAACAGATCTCATGGCACTCCCCTTTCCAGTGCATAAACAGTGGCACATTCCTGTTAATGAAGAGACACTTCCTTTTGCCACAGTTTGGCTAGATCCATCAAATATTCTTTTCTGTTCTGCATAATTATTTTGCTGCCTTCTGTTCAGAGGTAAGGAGCCGCACTTTCACCTTCTCTGCTCTAGCTCCTGTCTTTTAATTGTATTTTCTGGTTGCTGTGGTGATGCTGCTAGATAAAGCTGAAGCTTGAAGCTCTTTTCAATGGTGCTGTACTTGTTTTGTTTCTCTTCCCCCACTTCTCCAGCTGATCCAGTTCAGCTCTGTAAATCTGTGCTTTCCACCTGCTAAACAATGAGAAAAGAAATGAATGAAATGAGAGACGCTGCTTTCTTGCTGAAAACCACTCGCTTTCTCCTCCTCTTCTAGACTTACAAACCTTTGATTATCCCAAACAGAAAATACAGATGCAAAAATATGTAAAGAAAAGCAAAAATCTAAAACCCTAGCAAGAACATTGGGACAGCTGAAGCTTGCAGACCTAAGAAAATGTGGTTTCTGAACAACAATAAGTCAAATCTCCCTTTCAGCCTTCTGTTTTATTATCTAAACCTACATGAAAACAAACAGTGCTGAGCTATGCCCCAATTTCTCCCTCAGCAAGAGCTTATGGCAGTGCTTTTCCTGCACAGTCCTGTTCTGACTGGTTTTCCTGAAGCAGAAAATGAAAGAGACTCACACTACTTTTCCCTCTATTTATATCAGTATCTGGTACTCAGACAGATGTCCTCCTGAGTTTTCTTTCATCTTTTCTGTTTGCTCTGAACATTTAAATAACAAAATTAAGAAGCAAAAGGAGGTGATTAATTTTGCTCCACATTTTTGTAAAAGCGAGAGTTAGGGATCTTTGCAGAATACAGTAACAGATCTTCTTTCCCCTTGGAGAACAGTACTGTTAAACATACTACCTGCATCCTGCTTAATATAAGTGATGCACTACTACAACAAACTTTGTAAGCTTCTTTGCATAGCCAGCCTAAGTGTTATTAAGCCTCCTCTCTTCCATTTTTAATACAGGAAATTCTGAGATGCACTAAAACAGTGACTACAAGGTAAATGTTTCATACAAAAAGCACAGGAAATGCCATCCCAAGCAAGGGCTTGACAGCTTTTCAGTGACTGTTAGAGCAATTATTCTTTCCCAAACTAGGGCTTAAGCCTACTAGTTGGAACTCTGCAGAAGGCAACAGCAGGAAGCAGTTACTTCTCACAGAGGGAAAACACATTACTTATAGCTGATTGGTGATAACTTGCCTCTTTTCTAGGAAGGGCTTGCTACTCCCACTAAGCTCTGAGCACAGTGGGCAGCAGTCACAGATGTCATGGCTTCCTCATCGTATGCTGGCCTGAGCCCACTTTGGCACCTATACTGCTGTCTGTTTACTTGTGTCTAGAGGGTCTTCAGTGAGTATTTTTAGAAACTAAACTACATGCTTCTGAGATACCCTCAGAGGAAGACTTAAGAAAAATTTCAGAGCCTACTATAGAAATATAACTTCTACTACATTTTAATAAGACTAAGTCTCGCAAATTCCATTTTCAATGTTGCTCTAGAAGTCTTTGGGAGTTTTTCCTGCATGAACTTACTAGCATTTCAATGTAGATGTGACAAAGCATTAAAATACATATTGAAGAGGATGATTCCACACTACTAGGAGAGGGACAGAATGATCCAAGCCAGATGCTGAAGCTCTAGCTTTTGTGAGAAAAGAAATTGGACTACAACTACTTGCAACCTCATGTATTTTGCTTTCTCTCTTTCTTAAGCATCACAGCAGAAATTTTAGTGGACAAAGAACATTTCAGCACTCAAAAATAGTAATCTTTAATTAAGTATTTTAAATGGAGCACTGGATTTACCAAAATGTATTTTTCCTTTCCCCACATCACCTACATCATAGGGTAAGGTTCACTTACATAGATATATAGCAGGATGCAGAGGGTCTCATTCGTACTGCTCCGGTTGAAAAATATAAACTTATATTTACATGACTTCTATTTTAATGTGTAACGTGTGTTTATAAATGCATATAGATTTGATACTACATGTTTTGTAAGATACTGTTTTATTGCTGAGAACTTAAACTGTTGTTTTGTCTTGCCAAATGTCATTATCAGCCAGTGATTTCAGTGAGATCTTGCTTTACCCTCCCAGTAGCTCTCCATCATAGAAATTAATTATGTCAAATAATAGTTCTAGCTAATCCTTAAATAATGTTAATTGAGATATAGCACAGCATAAATACTTTGAGGCGGGGGCTTCACAGATATAGATAAGGACAATTACATCAGCTGCAATACTGGAGAAGGGTTATATAGTTAAAATAAAGCTCAGCTTTTTACGTTTCTTAGCATGTCACATTTACATGAAAAAAACATTGTTCTTAGAACATTTATTTGGGAGGATAGAAGGGAGAAATAAATTCTATACCTAGGCTTTCATTCCTCAGGTGGCAAAAACAAGTGTAATGATCTCAGACTCTTCTGTTTAGCAAGAGGCATTACTATTCTTCTGTTATTTGTATATTAATTTTTTGTCGCAGTGGCCTATCCTAATCTTAGTTTCTGTATTTTGTATAGCTTTCTCTCTGAACATGTTTAAAGTCACTTACAGATCTCTTCTGATTTATGATGGGCTGACAAGTGGAAAGGTAGAGTCTATGTATCTGCTTTGAGATCCAAGTCCCCACTGATATGCATCTCTGGTGTCTACAGTTCTGTAACAGTGTCTAGGAATTAGGCACGATCTTGCATCACACTGGATCCCTTTTCACCAGTTTCCAATACATAAATGTGAAGACATCTGGGAATGTCAAACATGCTTGTATGGAAGGACAAAGAGTTACGGCAATCGTTGTTAATCCCTTAGCATCAGAGAAAAAGGTATAGAGACTGGACAGAGTCAATGGATGACAATTTTACATATTTGTTCCTGAAGTTTCCTGGGATGTTAGCCTGGGACAGTTGAGCTTGCAATCACTCACCCTTAAGTACTTTTACTGATTCTATATTTATCTTTAAATGCCTTCCTAACTCTAACCCTGCTTAAGGGAGAGACATAGTTGAACCAATGTAGACCTGGATAAAATTCACAAGTACCAGGATGACTCAGTATAGGTCAGGATTGGTACTGGTGTATTGAGGAGAGCATTATGTTTTAGTTGGAGAAGTTGAATAGATGATTGTTGCAAACAATTGCAAAAATTCCACAACTGGAACCCTGACCACAAAAAAGCGAACACCCAAAAAAACAGTATATGAAGTATACCAATTAAAATGTGCTTTGATATCCCACTCATTCCTGTCTCTCCTTAGATTTCCAGAACACTATTAACATACACATTTTCAGAACAGCAGCTTTTACTGAGTTTTCAAGATCTCCTATACAGTATTTCAACTTCCCCTCTTCTTTCTTGCTCCTATTTAAACCTGCCTTCTAACTGCATTATTTTAATCTCTGTGCTCTAACACCTGCTTGTGAATTCATCCCAAATCCACATGCATGAAATTAATTAACTAGAACAGGACATCTACAGTAACCAATTCCAGAAGCTAACCATGACAGTCTTATTCTCAGTTGTTCTAAACTAGTTATCTAGTCAGTACATCACATCACCTCTATATGACAATTCAGAGTGCTTATCTGTCATCTTTGCCTGAATGGACCATAGTGTATGAGCAGGCTTGTAATTTAAGCATTTTGGGTGCCTTAAATTTAAAGATGTCCGGAATCCTTTGCCCCAAATACACTGTGTATTGCTACTACCTGGTCTAAAATTCTACAAGAGAGTCTTAATATCAGCTTTATTTATCTTACTTCCCGTTGCACATCAGAAGGACATTAGCACATGAAGAACAGATTAATCAGCAGAACACATTAACATGGTAATTAGCACAACTTCATTTACTCTAATGCATCAAAGATGTGTAAAGGAAAACCCTCCAAAATGAGGAGTTATACTTTCTTCAAATAATCGGCTTTTTCCAATGGTTATAGAAGATGAAAAATAAGAGTTGAGGAAGCTGATTTTTAATGAGTAACTTTCCAGCCACACAGAGAGAAGAAAAAAATTACTCTGTTAGACATCAAGCCAACTTCTTATTTTAACTATATAAAAATTAGAGTTGGCTCCATTAATCATGTTTATTCTGACATGTTCAGAACACTTCAAATTGGTTTTCCTTTAAGTCCTCATCAACCGAGGCTTAGTTTTCATATCATTGATAAGACCACTGGTCGAATCCTGCGTGACATTTTCTACATATCTCTGTAATGAAAAATTTTGCAGGAAGCACATATGGGCCTCCCTCTCCTCTCTTTATTCAAGTTTCATCCTGAAAAAGAGAGGCTTGCTAGAGACAAGAAGAAAGAGGATACATATTCCTTTCAAAATGCATCAGTACTTATGATAAATCTAGAGATTTTATGCCTATATAAGATAAGCAGATCTTTTGTAAACTTTGTGTTATTGGCCTCAACAATCACTTATGACTAACAGTTTGGTAGAAAGACAGTTTCAAGAAAAAATTACTCTTTTCAGACAGGTTGTACATTCTGTAGAGTATTTCCTATTGCATATTTCCACACCACATTCAGATGCATCATTAATTTTCCACAGCATTTTACATATCAGCTATTCTGCTTGCCATTCATTTAATAAGTTTAACACAGAAAAGGATAGCGTAGAACCTACTTACTGTAGGGAAGACCAGGAGTATGTAAACGCTGTGTAAATTAGTTTGATGCTACTGAATTTCCATTTTTTTGGTTTCTAGTCATCCCTATTGCATATATTGCAATGATATTTGGATCTCACTATTTCAAGTAGGAATACAATGACGTGATTATATTACTGCTTTGTAAAGCAGAGTACTAGATACTATTTCCAAATAGTTCACTACAGTAAGAAAGTTTGATTTATTTAAACAAGTTTTCCCACATACACTGAAAACCATCTTCCACGTTAATAGTCGCTACTTTTTAAAGTTTTAAAGTTTAGGAAAAGAATAACTTTACAAACTATTATGTTACTATGTTTTACTGTCCTGGCTACATAAAGATGAACTGCCTCTCGATAGTTTTACTTTTTCTTGGAACACACTCAGAAAATAAGGCAGTCTAGAATTTGTTCTGGTTTTTTAGATCAGATTTCATATTAAAAATGCAAGTATTTCATAGCTGTAAGTTTCTTAGTAGATAAAAGTCTTTTCAGTTACTCTAATGGAAAGCCTTATTGCTTCCTTTCACTGTGCACATTTCTCTCTAAACTTTAAAAAAAACTTATTCTTTGAAAGACTAGATTACACTTCATATGTGCTTCTGCCTCCTACTGACAACTGAAACTGCTTAAAATGTTAAGAAAATATATTTGTTAAATCTGATTATTTATGTGGGCTGTCTTGTCATCGCTACAATGGGCAGCTCTACCCACAAAATAACGTTTTGCCCCAAATCCTGAGCTAACAGTGATCTATTTCAATTATCAAATTAGTGATGCCAAAAAGTTAATTTTTGGAGTGGGAAGGATACTTAAGCAAAATTCTGCACTGGTTTATTACATAAATCTATAGAAGCTCATTTAACTGAGCAGGCTGTTTAATACTAGCATGTTCTTCTGTCCATACTTTTATGGCCAATAAAACCAATCATTATTGTTGGTTTCATATCTAGACTTGCTCTTTGCCCCTACCCATCACTTCGGTCTTGCTCAAACTGATCTGTGTGTTTGCAATCATAAACACTTACCCCTTTTCTCAGCATGTTCCCCAGTAAGGTGGGGGAGGAGGCAGGGAGGAGAATGACACTACAACACCACAATTCAGTTGTAAAAAATTCCCTAAGGAAAGATCCGAGTATTGTCTCTTGTTGCATTAGCTACTGGCATGTTATCATGGAATGCAGAGGTACAGAATCTGCCTTGAATCTGTTCCCCCCCAAGATTTTATTGAAAGGAGCTGGCTCCTAGGCTGAGAATAAAGCCAATGGCTGGTACTATCACAGTCAATAAAGAGACTGTACATACAATACTCTGCTAGCGGCAGGAATTTCAGCTGGCATTGTAGGCGCAAAGCTATATTCTCCTCAAATACAAGTGGGACCAGTAGCCTAATAATTTAGCTTCACCACCACCAGCCTGCACACACAGACCTTTAGGAGCCTAATCTTACTCAGCTCTTGCAGTATTTCCATCCTAGTAGCCGGATGATATATATACATTTTTCCCAGTAGTACCTAATTTGAGAAAGTAAAATGAAGTTCAAAAGGTTGCAGAAAACCTTCCACAACAGTTTTAGCTATAGTTGCCAGCCATCTTGCTATTCAATATTACAGAACATATACTACCAGAGGAACAAAACAAAACTTTACCCAAGCTATACTTTCCCAGCTTATTGGTTCTGATCACTTCTTTTTTCTCTTTATTTATCTGAAAGGTTAGAGGTAGTGGACCTGCCTGTTTGAGCACCTACTCATGTAAAAGGACGTGCAAGCCAACCTAATGTAATCAGCTTCTAATTACTATACACATCCACAGAGGATTACAGTACTTTAACAAAACCTTGGTTTTGCAGGTTTTAACTTTCAGTCACTTCCTACACTATTAACAAAAGAGAGAAAGACACGAGGGAGAATGATGTATCAGGAAATACCCAAGGTAGTTTACTGAGGAAGAAGTCAAGCCTTCTACTAAGCTGTCATCACTGTTTTGTTTTTTTTTTTTTTTGAGAGGAACTGAGGCTAATAAAGAATGGGGTAATTGGTTCCTATTTTTGGATTCAGGAAAGCAGCCAGAAAGAGTCCCAGACATGCATGCAAGTATAAATGCAAAGTTTAAATAATTTCACAGATGTTAGTTTACTGTTCAATGTATGGTGATTAAAGTGCATTTATTACAGAATAAAGTTGTTTTAAAACTGTGGCCATAGACATTACTAACATTATCTTTAGACAGTCCTTGAAATCTGAAAGAAAAGGAAGGAAAAAAGCTGACAGAGGAAGAAGACTGGACTAATTTTTTTCTTAATGCAATCCTCCTAGTTGATAGTACTACTTTTTTTTGCAGTTGGTGGACAATATTATTTATGTCTCTAGAGGCTTAGGAGAAGAGGAAAGAGATTTTACATTAAGGAAAACCAGAAACAATCTCTATCCACTAGAACGCCTGCCTCTCCAGAGCCAGAAGCATAAACGAAAGTTACCAAACCTGATCATGAACTTTCTGCCTGTAACTATTTGTGGAAATCTGTGATACTCCCTCTATCTTTCCACATATTATTGGTGTTGTTCACCCTTTTTATTGAATTTAAGCTTCAACTTGACAGATGAGCTGTACAGATATCAATATGACCTCTTGTGATAGAATTAAGATAGGTTTTTTTTGAAAAAAAAATCAATTGCAAAATTTTAAAATATTTTAGAAAGATATTGAGGATGAATATTCAAGTACTCAGAAGTTGTATGTACAAGTTATGGCAAAACTTTTAATTACGTGTTAAGGCACTAATCCCATCAAAAACAAAGGATGGGCTAGATCTAATAATTGCTGTCATCTTTTGTGGTTTATTTGTCACAGCAGTTAAAATGTGCATTCTATTAGTCAGATGAGTGATGAAAGAAGTATAATGATTTAATTAGCTGAATGTTTGGCTGGACACTACTGAATTCTACCCCTCTTTGTCATGGTGGTTCTTTGTGATGTTATTTAACTCCCTTAAGCCCATCTTTTCAAAGATCATCTCTGCTTGTGTTTTTCATTTCTTAGATGCCCAACTTGAAATACTGTTTGTGGTCAGGAAATGCACTGAGTGTTCAGGTATAATCGGCCTCAGTGGTAGCTGTGTTGTATATATTCAAATATTGAAAAAGTCAGATTTTTTCACTTGATCCATCTTGACCTCTATTTAAGAAACAGGGCCTAAGCTCTACACTAACTCTGCAAGGTAGATCCAAGAGAGGAGTTAATGTCTGTGCAATGGATAATGAAACGAGAGTAATAGCAGTGTCAGTCAAGAAATTCACATTGATAGCACAGTCTAGCTAAAGTACATTACATATCCAGACCAGGACCACACACACAATAACCAATACAGAATAATGGAAGCTGCTAAGAAAGGGGTTCTTAAAGGAAAGTCAAATCAAGTAATTATAAACCAAAATTCACATACATGTAGGCAGGTTTGTGTGCATGTTAAGGATAAACAAGGTTACCAGAGAAGGTATAAGGACAATGATAAAAAAAATTAATTCAGAAATCCTAAGTCCACGATAGGGGATGAGAAGGGCATTGGCCAGAATGAGTGCTGTACCATCAGCTCCTTATTATCACCAGGACTGACTGTTACCAGGCTAACAGACAACTGCTTCCAGCATGCTTTCCAGAAAGATAGTTGGTATGTCCATTAGGTTCTCATCTGATGATTCTCACTGTGATTTGATAGAAATACTTAGATCTGTGGTGTAAAGCCTGAGCTCAACTATTAGAACTGTCACCTAGGGATACATGGTAGAAGGAATTTTTACAAGGAAATAGCGGAGAACCCAAAGAAAATTACTTGCTGCTATTACATATAGTCATAGACCTATCAGTATGTAATCTAGCTGTAACTGATCTATAATAGAATACATTTTCTGCAGTGAGATATTTTATTCATAAGTTTTAACATCACATCTTTGCCTATTTTTTGGAAAACATCCAACATACTTTAGCAGTATTGAAATAAAAGTTATGCTAGTTAGTGGTGTCCACTAGCTATGTATATCACCCAGTCAAAATTTAGCATATAAACTTGATCCAAGTTTTACAGAAAAGAAGGAACCTGTAGTGAAAATAAAGTATTCCTTATAAACTGAGCATTCAACCCCTGCTTTTATAAAGATAGATTTTGATCTTTAGTTAATGGCATTGAAGTTTGGACCAGCTTAGCTAAGATCCAGACCACAGCAGAATACAAGAACTTATTAGTTTTCTTTCTTTTAACTATGCACACCCCACTTACTTCAGAAAGTTGGAAACGTAAATCCTATAAAGCATTAATACCTAAAGACTTGTTAGGTATTTAAATCATTACTTGTTTTAGCCACATCCACAAACTAGTGTGAAACAGTGAGAAGAAGCAGCAACACACCCAGTACATAATACTGACTGATTCTTGAATAGAGCCAAAAATACAACAGTTCTATTCTGAGTTGTGCTGCTGAAAATCCAGAGTACTGTTGGTGACTGCATATGGAGTTGTCTGTGCTTCATAATGGTTTAACTAAGACCAGAATCTCCCACAGCAGTCATTTTAGAGGTGACTTCCATAAAGAATGAAATATTACAAGAATATTACAGTGGGTCTAACAGTGGGTGTGCAGAAAATCCTGGCTGCTAGACAAGGGCAAAAGAGAAACAACACACACAGCATCTGCTTTAGGGACACACAAACATCAGACTCATTTAAAAATCTGTAATAAAGCAACAAACGAATTGCAGTACCCACTCAGTGTTTTGTAAGCACCTCAGGTGATGACAGTAGTGTACGTTATGTCTTCATTAGAGTTGCTGTTTAGCTTTTATCATCGGTGTTGCCATAATTCTTATGTGGGTGATTCATGAGCTAAGACTCACATACCACTCGGGTGCTGTTTCAGGGCTCTTACAGAGCTTAGGGAGATAAGTTTATTATATTAAAAAAGCTAATAAGCATTAGGTTTGGTCATGAATATAGTGAGATTTCTACCACTCATTCAACCTTATTGCACACAATACCTTAGGAAAGCATTAAGAAATTTTGGTAGTTATCATAGCAAGAAAAAGCTAAAGAGCTAATTGAAACAGGATAACAATGTAGCCTTGTAAAAGGAAGTTCCTCTTCTTGTGCATAAAAGGTTACATAAGAGAGCAAAAACATGCTTGCTTTAGATTGTTCTGGAGACAGGATCTCTGTAGTAAGAACCCGAGAGCCTGGGTACAGATAACACTATCCTGAAGACAAGAAGCTTGTTTAAGGTGATAGGGAAAAGCAGCCAAAGGCCAAGCAAGAGGCAAGACGATGCTCCAGTAAATGGGAACCATGGAAACAATAGATGAGTTCTATCTGTGATGATGGATAAGAAAGTATTTTTGAGACGCTATACAAAAATAAATCACAGTAGTTCTGCTTGTGTGTTTTAAAGGAAAGAACCAGAAGAGAGGCAAAAATTAAGGCAAAGAATGAGAAAGTAAAGTCACAGAAGTTGGGTAAGATTTCTAGGGTAAACTGAAAGGGTATATAAACACAGGAATGAAGAAAATTCTGTATCCATGAAAAGAAGAAGGAAAGGATAGTGATAGAGGAAGGAAAGATGAGTCGAGAAGAGCAGATGGGCACATCTTGCTATATCACATTGGCAGAAATCAGCAGAAGTCTAAGTAGAGAAGAAAAAAGGCCAGTGAAAGGATTGACTCAGAAGCTGTAAAGATGGGTCTGCACATATGGAATTTAATTACACTAGGGAAAAAAAAAAAAGAAAGAAAAAAGAAAAATAAAAAAGAGGGGAGAGTAAATCTGTGATGGAAAAAGTCAGCTGGGTCATCAGATTTCTACCAGAATGGCTTTGCTTGAGAAAAGACATTGCTAGGAGTGAATCAGGGCTGGCAGTTGGCAAGACAGACCTTGCAATGAGAGGCATAGCAAAAAGTTTTGGGAAGAGGAAAGCAAAACACAAGAAACAGTTTCAGTAGAAACTATCAACACTGAATTCACAGAAAGGCTCAGAGCAAGCATGGGAGGACTGGACTGGCAATGTGATAGTGAAAACTGGGAGCTTAGCAACAGAGAATGAGTAATGTTTCACAGAGAACAAATCAAAAGAACATTGGTGAATGGCAAAATAGAAAAACAGACATAGGTTGAATGAGAATGCAGGAGCAGCAAGTTATCAACATGAGATAAAGTCAAAAAAGGAATATAGAAGATTCATGTGAAGAGAAAACAGCATAAGGGAGTTCAGAGACAGTAGCTCAAAGAAAGCATGAGAGGAAAGAACAACATGATGCAGGAAGAGCATCAAAGCAGCAGTCAAAATGGAAAAGAGTAGAAGAGGAAAGCAGGACTGTGAAAGAATAAAGCCAATAACTCTCATGATTGTCTTATTTAGGGAAGGACAAAGAAAACCTGACAAATCTACTGCAGTTATCAGCCTCACAAGACAACATAAAAGTGGATTAAAATGCTGTTCCTAATACAACAAAAAAAAGAAAGGAAGAAAAACTGTGAATGTCAGCTGAAGAGGCAAAGCTATTATTAGGGATGAATTTGGTAGGTAGGGTAGAGAGCAATTTCCAGCCTTGGGCCACATATAAAATTAATCATATGAACTATGTCAGAAGGTATCTACATCAGAACTGTGGATTTCCGAGGTTCCATCTTAACAACTCAAATTAAACATGATTTTGTCCACAGAAGGGGAGATGGGGAGTGGAAGAATTATTAGACTGCAGCCCAGAGGGGGAAATTTAAAAAAGAAAAAAACAAATTCCCAAGAGGCTAACCAGAATCCACAGCGTTCTCTAAAGTGACTCATGGGAGAGGACTTGTATGCTACCAAGCACAGACTACAGCTGCAGCCTACGCCTGCTCTCATTCTGACTCTTTTTTGAAATTCAGAAGCTTTGACAGTCTTACAGTCCTGCTGCATGCAAGAGCTTCAGCAGGTACATCTCAGACAACTGAGCCATTATTGTAGTTACTCTCCAATTCAAAGGACCGGTTGGGGGGGAGGGTTTAAGCTGAATATGAAGGAAGTTATCCATGTTATGGTTTTGATATGAAATTGCTTTGGGTCCAATCCAAAAAATAGATGTACTTCTACTTCACAAAACGTAACCCTGCAACCAGAAATATTTAACAGCATTGTACAATGGTTAATTATGTCCTGGTTTCAAAAACTAAGCTAATACTTGTTTTTACAACATTTTGCCATCTCAGATGAAGTTCTGTACAGACCTATATAAAGTAAGTTTTCTTTCACTCACAATAAAGCAAAAAGTCCTTGGTATCCTGATGCATCAACTTCTCTAGGTACCATGATAGGACATGGGGTAATGGTTTTAAACTAAAAGAGGGTAGATTTAGACTAGATATAAGGAAGAAATTTTTCACAATGAGAGTGGTGAAACACTGGCCCAGGTTGCCCAGAGAAATGGTGGATGCTCCATCCCTGGAAACATTCAAAGTCAGGTTGGACGGGGCTCTGCGCAACCTGATCCAGTTGAAGATGTCACTGCAGGAGGGTTGGACTAGATGACCTTAAAAGGTCCCTTTCAACCCAAAGATTCTATGGTTTTCCCTTCACCAAGAGCCCCCCTCTTAAAAAAACACACACACACACAAAAAAAACCACCATACAAATTGCTGCTACCATAAAGAATCTAACATCCTTTTCAAGCTTTAGCAGCTACTAGGATTTCTCTTCAGAAATTCCCTCTCTCTGGAGGCATGATCACACCTTCCTCACACCCCAGCTGCAGTTACTGCAGTTACACACCGACCTCCACAAGCCAAAGGAATCCGAGTCGCTTTGTGCAGGCTCCTAACTAGTGGGATTATGAGAAGCTTGTTATGTTAAATATACATCAAACATTAGAGAACACTAGAGTGGTTAAATTCCTTTCATCAGACTTTAAAAATGTCTTTTAATAAGTTGGCTGTGGATGAAGTGAGAGAAGGTGCAGGTTTAACTATCTGAAGAGACTGAAGGCCTAGTTTATCCAGACAATGCAGTTAGAGCAGCAATGCAAGCATCTCTAGCAATATTCTCAGTGTGTTTTTCACCACTCATGCTCTGGGAGAGTTAAATTTCTTAAATAATGTTAGGTTTTTCCTCTTATTCAACCTTGTTTTTTCTACTGAGATCAAGAATATTTCTACTTGGCACTAAATGTGATTGCAATATGAGCTAAAGGAACTCTGCTTAGGCAGTTGTGGTGAAACGGCAGCCTATGATAAGTGACTCTTTGGGGTGAAAATTCTTCCTCAGCAGAATAAATACCACTGTCATTGTTTAAGGGAAAAATAAGAATAAAAAACCTCAAGCCCTGTAAAGTGCTATGGTTGTGATCCACTTACCATAAAGGGAAATCCTTTAGCTGACTTCAGTGGGTTTAGAAATAAGCCTGTATCCAGTTTTGAACAGGATGAAAATAAATATAACGTATTTTAAAATGTTGCAAGCAGAGTACCTAACTACCAACAACATAGACAGTTTTACTGATGAAAATTTAGTATTTAGTGCATGATTCATATTCTTCTTGTATATGAATATCTACAGCTGAAAATTTTTGTTAGAATAGATAAAAAATTGAATAATCTAACTTTCAGCTCCCAATTTTTTTATGATCTCATTATCACTGTATTACTAGATACTAAAGCATGATCAGTATCATTGTGCTTTAAGATTAATTTCTTCCCTATATGCACATGTTCCAAGCCTGGTTTCAGTTGGCATTCACTGTGTATGTTTGTTCATAGGTCAAATCAACCTTGTAAGAACAGAAGCCAAATTTGACCACATAGATTTTGAGTTATACTATGACAAAACCTCGTCAGGATGGCTTCACATATTCATAGGGCTATACAGATTTTGTCAGTATCATGGATCGCTTTCATATCATTCTAAGAATAGATTTTTTTGTCTGTAACAAAAATAAACCAGTAGGTATTGTATATTGGTTAATATTCATTATTTTAAAACTGCATAGGTAACAAAGTGGGCTGGTAAATGTAAGTCCATCTTTTGAGGAAGCTCGCACAGATTTTTAATCTGGGTACTTATAATAATGTAGAAGCGCTGTGATTTAACTTGGCTGTGCAAAGTCGTTATTTTTCAGCCTCACACAAGTTTGTAAATAGTTATTTTTCCCCAACCTGAAACATCTAAATGATAGATGGATTTATTTTTGTTACTAGAGAGAAACCAAAATCCAAGCACATTTTTTCTTAATCTTTTTTTTTTTTATTTTTCAGCTGTGCATTGGTAACTGTACTACTAGCATTAGCAGTTGTAACTCCAAATTTTGTAATACATACTGATGATTCTTTTGGCGTTCTATTAACAACCTGATGTAGTTGAAGGTGTCCTTGCTCACTGCAAGGGTGTTGGACTCCATGACCTTTAAAGGTCTCTTCCAACCCAAACTATTCTGTCATTCTATGAATACTGCTGGAATGTACGTGTGTGTGCAGAGAAAGGGAGAGGAGGGTAATTACTACTCCTGTTCAAATTTGTGTTGCATATAAGACATTTTCAGCATTCAGGGTTTTTTCCCTATTACAAATTTTTTATTCCCTAGAGTCCTGCAAAATCCCTAGCCATGCAACGACAATTTATGTATTTTTACTAAAAACTGTGACAGCATTTTTAAGAGTTCTGTAGACCTTAAATTCTGTCTGCAAATGATTTGTCTCCTATTGTACAAGTTCTCCTATGTTGAGGTCCGAAAAGTTTCCATTTTGTATCACACCTCAACCAGAATTGTCTCCTCTTCTTTAAAGGTACCTAATTAATTAGCTCACCATTTTGTGACCCTTATTGTTTCATTCATTTTATTTGAACTGATAGGTTGATTTGTGATACTACATACCTGATCTACTGCTACTGTTAATAGTAATAAAAACAAATTTTGCAGGTGTTTCTGCATCAGGTAGTCCTAACAGCTTAAGTGAGAGTTTCACAAACCAGACAAATGTATGACTATAACCACACAGTACAGGTTTAACAGTAGCATTTCAAATGGTTGCTCTTTTGTTCTTTTTACTCTTAGTGACATCTCTTCTTGACTCAAATAGCTGTGGCACTAGAATTATCTTAAAGCTGAAAGGTGCTAATCAAGCCTTTAGTTTATTCATTATTCAGCAATGGATCCTTAGTTATTAATTTCTCATTTCTAGTATTACCAGAAAAAATTCCTTATGGTAACACTGTATCCTACTATTAAGATGGTACATAAAGTGGAACTTTATGTCATAAAGTGGAATCCTAACCTAGTTAGCATTCTGCATTTCACACACATGAGATAGGCAGGAAAAAAGCTGATTGCTACTTTTTTTTCTTTTTGCTCACTAAAAATCTGTCACTGAAAATGTTATAAAAACAATTATGAGAGGCAGACACAGATCTGGGATAAGGAATAATATATATGCTGGAGGTTACTCAGAATATAGCCATACCTCAGTAGAAAGGTCATACACAAATTTCTCAGCAAGGCATATTCGGTCAAAACAGTACAAAAGCTATTGCAGCTGGGTGGATTCCAGCTTCCAAACTGACCTGAAACTCACAAAGCAGATTTGCCAAGTGAGGGCCAATATCCACAACGCATAGCAGAACAATAAATTATCTTGAAAATTTTGTTAAAAGAGCATGAGGACACCTCTGAGAGCACTCAGATTACTCAGCTAGCAGGGGTGAGGTGTGGAGCTCCACATTTTCAGTGATCTGTTCTCAGATATCACTGGTTAAGTATCATACCATTTCTTGCCTGATAACTACTTGTAGCTTTCCAGGATACTCGTGCTTAAAAGCATAGGTTTTGTTATGTTTTGCTTCATTTACAACATACCTCCAGACTTTTAAATTGAGGTATTGGAGTCAGTATTGTAACTAAGAAAATATAACAAGGATACTGCCTCCTAATGCCATCTGTGACTTTTAAACAGCTTCTGCACCTTTGTTGTTGCAAGGCTGAAGATGCGTCTTAGTAGTAAGAGAATAACTCATTATCTAACATCAACCCAAAAAGCTAGAGACTTTCCAGAAAACAAAGCACATAAAATATCTTACTTCTCATCTCTAGGAAAATGCCTCATAAGGTGTCTTCTTACCTCTACCAAGAGCACAAATGAAAGAAATCATTAAAGAGCTCACAGCTGACTTAGCTTTTAGCCCAACCCAACTTAAAGCAACTCAAATTTTGTTTCAATTTCTTCCAGCTGGCAGCAATTCCATTAAGATGCAATGCCACTGGCATACACACTTACTAGCAGCCTCCTCCTCCCAAAGTATATTTTGCACTAAATACTCAGGAGGAATAAAGCAAACAGTTTGTGTCATCTCTTTGCCCACTGAAGACTACATGCATTAGGGAAATATCCAGTAAAGGTTTTAAGTAGTTTTGCTCTTTTAGACACACAGAAATAGCAGAGCAAGACAGTAGATTGTCATCATAATACCAGTTGTCTCCTTAGCTATTGAGACCTTTTTTTTTTTCTCCACTTCTTCAGAATGAGGTACAATTTTGGTTTGTATTTATGCCTGCCATTATGTAGTGTAAATGAGTTCCCTGTGCAAAAATAATTTAAACTATCCCTTCCAAGCTTTTGTGTTGGTTGCAGGAGGGAGCTCATCCATAAGGGTGAAATTTCTAAAGGCTTTTGTAAAAGTTAAAAGGAAGAGCCAAATCCTATAAATTTTGCACACCTGCCTTGTTTTCTGAAAGCTTTTAATCTTGACCTTCTACTGTTTATATTCTGTTGATCTCCACTTGCCTCTGACCAATCCTAATACAAGTTGAAGATATTATTTGTAGAGAAAAATAGTATTTCATTTGGATTTTATAATTAGATAACTCTGAAAAAATATATTCTTTAAAATTACATCTTAGAAAATGTGGAATTGATGATTCTGACAAAACAGATGCAGACACCAAGTAAACAACGAGACTGATATGCTCTTAATGAAACTCCATCAAATATAAATCTTCTTCACAACATAGGTAAAGACAGATAATAAACAACATGTCTAAGAAAAATTCCCTTTGCACATCATATCTCATAGCTGAATAAGAACAGTGCTGCACAGATTGACAGCATTCCATCTGGCCTCCTTTTAAAAAATGTTTCCAAGTACTTTATTGTTTTCTTGAATTGACTTGTTTATGTAAACTTTCGACAAGTTCTAAGAAAAAGTCTTGACAGATAAATCATGAAAACATAAAGTATCCAAAATCCAAAGTTACAGTCATATAGATAAGCTTTGATTAATCACAGACTACCTATATTTGGAGAAATGCAACACCAAGAATAAGATACTATACAAAGATACCTAAATACTGTATTTTGTCAAGACAATAGTACAGTCAAAATTCTCTGACCATAAAGTAGGTGAAACCAGGTTAATTTCTGGGGACTGTGCACATTCCATATATCATTTACTCTGACATGTAGAAACCAAATGCAAACATAGTCAAAGCAAGTTCAATTTTTTTTTTAAAAATACTTTGGGAATTAAGATATTTATCTAGTGTTATTCTGTAATATTTTGCTGCCCATATAAGGGGCTTTTAATGCCACTTTTATTAGTTGTGATCAAAAGACAATGTCATTCAATAATAATTTCACAGCAAGAAGAAGTAAGGTGTCTCAATTCTTTCAGTCCCAAGTTGTATTCAGTGAGGAATAGCAAGTCCTACCATCAGCAGGAGTTCCTACATTCTTTCAGGATTTTAATCAAATTTAGCTTTTCTTCATTCTGACAACCAAACTTATCACTTGTCTCCAGTCAGCTCATTTGGGTAATCCTATTCAGAATAATGTAGGGAAGCATCTCTAGCCTAATAAATAATCTTTAGTTCAGACTTACAGGCTGGGTATGGAATGGGAACTTTGACCGTTTTCATGGACAATGACCTGTGCTTTCCCATTAATGGAAAAGAACAGAACTCTTGCCTTTTTCAGTTGGCCACTGCCCTGATAATACCAACTAAAATTACCTTTTCAACATCTAAATACAGTTACTTTCTTAAGCAGCGTTTTTCCCTGTGCTTCAAAGGTAGTCCTACAGGTGATGCTGGGTAATTGTTAATTTCTTGTCTATCTTATAGGTCCTTTTTTGTGGAGTACTATAAGCTTCCATTGGTCAGCCTTTTCCATTTGATTCTTATGAAAGTCTGGTGGGAAAGTATAGAAGCAATGTAGACTATAGGATCATGAGAAAGTACCTTACTGTTTTTGTACTCAAATTTCAATTGGCTGAAATTCTGCTCAAAACAAGATAATATTGCTAGTAGAACTACTCAGGAAGTAAGAAGGTAGGTGATTGTCCTGCTCACTGAGAAGTTCTCCCATCACTTGTTAGTTAAGTCCACAGTACTTAAAGGTGCTCCCAGAGTTCCATGTGATTATGTGCCCAACTTTCCCTTAAAGGCATACTTTTGCTGTAATAGGCATCATCCATTTCTTTCAGATTAATTCTTACAAAAATTATCATGCCTAAGTGATTTCCAAATTAGGATATTGCAGTATTTCCTACTTGGGGTTCATTGCTTTCCAATATCAGAAGACACAACTAGAATTAGTCAAAAATACAGAGAAACTCAGACACTCCGACTCTTGATCTGAATAGGGGATCTGAAGTTTAAGATCTGAATAGCGAGAAATGTTTTTTTGTGATCCAGCCTTCACTGTAGAGCCAGATTGGAGCTGCCTAAATCTCAGTGTGAATTAGAACAGTTTCCAGGTATGATCCCAAGAGACCACAATATCAGTGGCTGTTCTTGGTTTCCTTGACTGCAGAAGTAGGAAAATGCTGTGTAGAGCTGCTAGGCCAACACCACAAGGAGAGGCTTCTTTTATCACAGACCAGGGTAATATCCTCTGTAAACATTTAATTTTAGTTTATAACCTGCTTGCACTGGCAGAGAGTGGGACTATAACAGAACCAATAATTCAGTTCTTTGTCTATGTGGTAAGTATTACTTTATCAGTATTTTAACTTCTGTTACATAGAATTGCACTGTTCAGGACTGCAGTCTACAATCAGTCCTCTTGGGGAAAATGGAGAATTGTAATTAACAGTGTTAAGAGTCACAGATTCCTACCTCTTGTTGATACCTAATACTTTCTTTTGCTTAGACCACTATATATTTACTTGGCCTGTGAAATCAAAGAATAGTGTACTGATATAATAAGATGCACGGATGTGCACGTCAGCCTAAAATCTTGCCACATTTAAAACAATTGCTAATTCCTTGCATTAATACATCATTGAAATTAGCAGCCAAGAATTTTTTCCTGTAATTTAAAAAAAATTACATAAAGTCTTCAGTATTCAATTTCTTTTTGTGAGCACGCTTGCAAAAAGCAAACTTGACACACCTATGTAATCACAGTCATGAGGCAAAGTTCAGATTTGCTTTTAGGAACATTCACAGCAGGAAACATAATCAGAGGACTTATGCACATCTAGTCAGGGAACAGAAACAATATGATAATAGAACAATTGTTCAATTTTGAAGTAGGCTAGCCTTAGAATTTTAAATACCAACATAAATGTCACTGAATTACAAATTAAGTTAAGTTTATCTGTTCATGGACATCAGTGGATTGAAAGAGAGGTTAAAAACATGTCCCTGAAATGACTGATTAAGGTGAGACTCTACCATTACTGAGCAACACAAAATGAAAGCTCAATAGGTTTTTAGCAATTGTAAGACTATATAAATATTTGCCCATTACAAAATGGCTTCTCTTATAGCACCCTGACTCTGCCAAGTTTAAAAGGCCAGGCACAGAAAGGCATTGTGAGAGAAAATCTTCCTGCCAAGACTCAGTTGCAACAAAGGTATTTTGTGGGGCACTATCAACCTGGTGGCAGTACAGAGAGATGCTCCAGTGCAACAGTGTTTATTCTGGTATATTTTAATTTAGAATGAATTTGGTTAGTGTCATATGCATTAATTTACTGATGATGAATTTTAGTGCTTTAAATTACATAGAAAAAACTTCTATGTACTATTGGTTTGAATCCTCTCCCATAGCATAACCACTAGGGAATGTCAACAGCTAATACCCTGGACTTACTTTCTCATAAGACATCCAAACTGAAAAAAACACTCTAATTCCAACTTTAATGTATAAATGGATATTATATATCCAGATGAAATAATATTTTGTTAATAACATTCCAAATACTTGGATTATGTGACTTGGGCTGGTAAATATCCATAGAAGAAACTTTTTATTTAAAAAAACACTAATAATTCAAATTGTATTATTTTCAGAAATATGTTCCCTTAGATGATACATAAATATCCTTTTGAATCATACATACATTTCTCTCTTAAAGGAAGAAGTATAATAACGAGATGCATACCCCATCTAAACAGCAAGCCCCCCTCAGAGCTAAACATCTAGCTGTATGTTTGTTACTATGCCATGACACTTTCATCTGAACTGATTACAATTCAGTTGCATTGGTTTTTTTCCTTCCACTGTATTTGTGCATCAACACTTGATATGCTGTCTAATTGCATTTGCATTGATGCGTTTTGTGAAGATAAAGGTAGTTATTCCACATTGCCTCAATAACGGTCGAAAATATAGAAAGCAGGCACACAAAATAAGGGTAGAAACACACTGGGAACGTACGCTAGAATAATGCCTGAAGTACTAGGAAAAACTAGATAAAAGCTTTGGATTCCTTGTACTGTTTTAGTGAAGTCTTTCCTCCACAATACAATAGCATTGTTAAGGTACAGTTAGAGGAAGAAGCCAGGTGCTAGCCTAGTTACTATCAAAGAAAACAGGGGTGGCAGGTAGGGAGTAGCAACTGTATTATTACTTACAAATATTTATGGTGAACCATGAAAATACCTTCATTATTAACTAGTTAAGATTGGTTAAACATTACAATATAGACAGTAAGAGTGGGATTCATCTGTCCAGATTTAGCATATGCGTGTAGGTGGCTACCTGTGAGCTAGTCACTCAGTGCTTCCTTTGTAGGCAGTGGAGAGAAGTCATCATCTCCAGAGGTCAATTCATCTCAAACTAAAATAGTGGTCAAAAAGTAGTCTGATTAATTGCATTGTAGGAATCTCTTTTTCTCTCCATCATCTATAAGGGAAGCCTTTAACAAATACTCCATACATACATGTCCATGTTATAGGCATCTAAAAGTGATGAGAACAATTCCTCCCAACTGCCAAGTCCAGGGAATTGCTATTTAAGAAATCTACTGTAAAAGTATCAGATTAACAAGTTGTAGTTCCCAAGAAATTATTTTTCGCTTTCTGCTCGTTATCATTCATGTATCTAGGCAAAATTAATACTTAGAACTTGAATTCAGTTTTTCAAATTTGCCTCTTTATGTTCTTCTATTAGCCAGCATGATCACTGGTAATTTTGTGAACTCTTTCTGTAACATGGAATTGTCTGGAAATGTTATCACGCTTGTCTTTTTGCTGTGATGACCTAGCAATCCAGAGGAGAAACAGCCCTCTGGTATAAGGGGCTTAAAGAGAAAACAAGGGCAGAGGAAGATATAATTTATTGGGTAAAACTGTGTTCTCTAACAATACATTGGATGTATATACTAAATAATAAAATGGGATTCTGGGGAGAGCTGAGTTTCTGCTGAACCATAGATAATGCTCTGAGCTACAGAAGTAAAAAAACACATGAAAAGCTGTTGCCTTCTGAAATTTTGCCTTTTGTTTTGTTAGCTATGATTTTAAATGTATTTGATACTAACAAATGTTTGAAGTCTAGGTGACGTAGAAATGATGGCCCACATCAATAATCTGTTCCTTCCATCCTACTTCACCAACGCCCTTCAGTATTAGTGAAAGGCAACAGTTGAGAGAGAAAAGTATTTCTCTGTAGCTTTCATTTTAAGGGATCAATTCGGTCCGTGATTACACTGGCATAAAGCTAAAAGAACTTAAACTGCTAATATGTATCAACTCCAGATTTAATAACAGAATAAACGAAAGCTAAATTTAGCCCTTCTCTGCCATGTTGTGTATTCCACATACCTTAAATTGCCAGGAGACTTTGAGAATCAATTTTAGTTGTTTTGGATCAGTCTAGTTTTTCCTGTTTGTAATTATTTGTTCGTCAATATGGAAGTTGAAAATTGGGCTTCTTAGTCACCACTCTTGGATTCTGGAAAGTTTAATAAAAATGTGAAATTTGAATATAACATACAAAGTATAAGTCAAATTCTCCTCTCAAGCAGACTGAAGGGAATCTGTTGTAACTATTAATGGATGTGGATTTATTCTGGATACTTTGGGGATCACAAGGAACAAAACAGCCTTCTTTTTTAATAAAAATAGGACAATTTTTCTCACCAAGTATAAATAACACAATTGTATCCAAGTATGCCAATATTCTGATTTTGAAGGGCTTTGGTTTAAAAGGTTCTCTTAGATAAAATAGTTAATTGCTTGTGTAGTAAGCTGCTAGTGCTGAAGGTGGGTAACGTCAACCTTAACAGCATTTGTGGGAATAATGCTACAATGTTCTCAGTAAAAAGAATATGATTAAAATCACTGATAATTTACAAATTACAGTTTGTGATGCAAGTAGAGACTTACTGAATTTGTCATTGAGACTGTGACCTCACTGAAATCACCTATGAAACTGTTCAACATCGTTGTTCCTAGAGGGCATGGCAGAACCTGATCAGTGAAACTATGCATGCTGGTGTTGAGCCTGGGCTCTCTCCCACTGAAATTAGTGGAAAAACTAAAAACTCCCAATGACTCCTCTCAAAGCAGGACCAAAACTTTACACAGAAATAGACAGATTCAACTCTCATTTTCAGTTACATAAATATGGAGGATCTCTTCTGAAATAAGTGGAATTACTGTGATTTAAACCAAAAGAATTGAGAGTATTTTTCTTCAATTCATGAGGGGAGGAGAGAGAAAAAGACGTCATTCCCCTATATTGCCTCACCACTGCATATCAACCAAGACTCTATCTGCTGTCACAATCCTTATCTGCTTAAGCTGGAGAGGAAGAGCTGACTTCACCATTTAAGGATTTAAGTCTTTGTTGTCTACTGAATTTTCTGCTATCCTTATCTCTCTACTTATCCCCTTCCCCACTGCTTAGCAGGTAGATTCCTGAAGAAGAGACAAATTTCTGTTTTCTTGTTCTGTCTAGCTTTCTTAAAATTTAACATATCTCATTCCATCAATGTGTAATCTGAATTGAGACAACCAGAACACTTTGGCTTCAGTCCTTCAGAACTACCTGGCTGGTTATTTTGGGATTATCATAGTTAAATTCAAAGCCAAGGCCTGTAGCCGAAACGCTGAGCTGTACTCAAGGCTTACTAAATTCAAGGTAATACCTCCAGAAGAGTCATTCAACACTATTCACTGGTGGTCAATGAAGTGACAAGCGAATAATCCTCAGACAGAGGTATAGCGCTCTTTATGTAGCACACAGAGTTTATTCATCTCTGTAAGGTTCACTGTCAGAATGAAAGTTCCATGGCCTTACACAGAATTAATCTGCTTTTCTTTCCTTATAAGCATGCATATGCAACAGAAGTGGGATTCTTCTTTGAAATGACAAGTCAGTGCTTTGGTAGTGGGTGATATAATGAGATTTTCTCCTAAATATACCATATAACTAAGATGTTTTCTTTTGATTGCACCCATCACTGGAACTTCATTCTTCTATACACACAGGCCTATCCTGTAATAATGTCCTCTATCCAAGGGCAGGGATCTGTGCTTTTTGCATGATAGCTTCCAACCAGATGATTTGATGGTGACAGCCACATTAATGCCAAAAAGCTCTCTGTTCTGCAGAGCTGCATCTCTTCAGCTAGCAAATATGTGCCCCATTGAAGAAACACCACTATTTCTGCCTATAGCAGAACCTAAGCTATCAGCTCAGACTTCAAATGTCTGTATCCATAAAGTCAGAAACAATTTCCCCTGAGGAATTGCAAAATACACACTCATTTTTACTCGCTTGTGATCCACAGGTACGTGTTCCCAGTACCGTGTTTTTCTACCTGACCTGCTGTTGTAACCTTTGTAGATGAAATTTTGATGGCCACCCAAAGGGTGTGACCCACAATGGCACGAAATACAGAGCCAAAATTAAAATCAAACTGTGTGTGTAAGAGTATCAGTAAATGGATATAAAGAAATGCTGAATGGAAAACTGGTGAATTTTGCTCAAATCTTTCACGGGAATATGTTGTCGAGATAGGTCAGCAGCTTCCAGAATAAATACCGCAAGAACACACATTAAACAGCTTCTACAGTGAAACAGCCAAAACCAGATCAGATCGGTACAATTACCAGAAATTAAATTGACATATATTTGTCTGCGGCTCACTCAGCTAACATTGAAGGGCTGGGGGTTGTTGTGTATGAATCACTCACCCAACACACAAATGCAAAGATACCAAAAAACTTGTGGTTCACAACTGCAGATGGGAGCTGTCCACAGGTGCAGATCAATATAACAAAACCTCCCCATTCCTTCACATGCATGAGCACACATGAAAAGGTAGAGCATCCAAGCTCCGCAGAGCCACACATCTTAGAATGAGCAGACATGACTGCTACAGGGAGGATTTGTTACAGAAATTCGGCAGCTAGGAGTCTTTTCTGGTGGAACGTTAGCCAGCCTGCATTTCCCTGGGAGGAGGTGCTACATAGCGTGGAGGTTCTTCTCCCAACAGGCGGAATCTAATGGATTATCTTTCTGAATGATTAGGAGAACGCAACAGATCTTAGTAAAGCGCAGGTATTGGATATCAATGGGTTACAATCCAGGCTAGGAAAGGGAGATGACTTAATTTTGTGAAAAAAGAATCAAGCTGAAGCAGCAGCTGATAGAAGGCCAGTATCCCTTGAGAAGGTCATTTTCACTCTATCAGCAGCCTGCCTCCCCTTACTATTTTTTCTCTATACATAGCGAAATATTTCTACCTCACAGTGACATTCACCTTTTCTTTAACCCAGCAAAATCATAGCTTATTGTTTCAAAATGACATCTTTTCCTTCTTGCTTTAGAAGTCCCTTTTTATTCTGGAAATACATGGAGAGGGAAATGTTCATCGCTAACCTGATTTCAGAGAGAAATGCAGAATATTTCACTCACCTCTTCAGCACCAGGCAGGCAGCCTCCACCGCCTCAGTCCATCGGTGCAAAGGCTCGCATCCACTGACGCCTCTCCGCTCTGCTTTGGCCCTTGCTCACACCAGCATCTACGATGTGCAGAGAGCAGACACACCACGGCTGCAGACACTACCCCCGCAGCGCATGCAGGAGACAAAACCTGCCCATTTTCTCCCTAGAAAGAGAAATTTTTAAAACACGGGGATTTTTCACAGGCGGTGATGGGAACGCTCGTCCGGTGGCCGCCCGCGGGCGACGGGGAGGTGCTGAGCGATCGCGGCGGGCAGCCGGGCAGGGGGAGCGCGGGGCTGGCTCCGGAGGAGGA
>NW_010520741.1:0-1117 GCF_000687285.1 Phaethon lepturus
CCCCATGTCTCCCCACGGAATGATGGAGCTGGAAAAACACAAGTTTCCCAGATTTCCCCCCCGCCCCTGCCCCAGTTTCGTAGCTGGAAAGTAAGCAGCGGGCCAGATCCTGCCCCCCGGGAAAGTTTTGCTGCGAGCTTTGACGTTGGTAAGACTCAGCGCTGGACAAGACTAAAGGAAAAAAGAGGAAAAAAAACCCTGTGGACAGGAGGGGTCCGTTAAGCAGGTTTGTAAAAAAAAAAAACAAACATCAACCAACCAACCCGAAGAGTTTAACCCAACAACGGCAGAAAAACACAGAAAAAATTGCCCCGGCCTTCTCCGTATCCCCAGCCTTCTCGGTATCCCCATTTCACCTCCGCGCCCCCCAAAAAAAGCCCCGGAACGGTAAGAGGGACTCGGAATCAGGCATTTTAGCCCTCACACGGTGGCGCTCAGCAGGGTCCCCGCTGTCACTGGCGATTTAAGGTGAAAAGTGCTCAGCTGCCAGAGGCGAGAGGCAAAAGACAGGGGTGGGGGGGAACAAAAACTGAGATTTCTGCCGAGTGAGGCAAAGTGCTGACCACAAGATCTTTGCTCTTTCTTCCACCACCCACCAGTTTAAAAAAAACCCCACTAAACCAAAACCCAGACAAAGGCAGGAGCATCCCAGCTCCTCGCCACCCTAGGAAAACCGTCATCTCCAACACGGCGGCACGCTTCCCGGCTGAGGAGAGGGGAAATGGGGGCCAGGCGACCTTCCACGGTCCGCAACGACTCAGCCGGCCATGGCACGCGTGCTCTTGCCCCGCACCGACGTGGATTTCAGCAGTCAGTTCCAGAGAGAGACATCCCTCCTGCAACAGACGCAGAGTTTTTCCTTGAAGCCCCCCAGCTGCTGGCTCGGGGAGAGGAAAGCCGGGTGCCTGCGAAGGGTGCAGAAACTCGACGATCTTAGAGGTTTTTTCCCAATTTTAATGACTCTGTGATTCTAAATGGAGAAGCGCTCCGTGCCTTCGACCTTCCCTGCCCTCCGGCACGAGCATTGGAAGAACCGGCTGGAAAGAAAGCAGCAAGTATTTCTGGAAGTGGGGTTGATCCCAGCTTTTCCCGAATTCTCCTTATCATTAAAAAGTTG
>NW_010520742.1:0-6821 GCF_000687285.1 Phaethon lepturus
CGGTGAAAGCGAGGTGCCTGGTAGCAGAGCCCGTGGTTTGCTCTCGTTGTGCAGGTGGATGAAATGTGAGGTAAATAAAATAGAGACAAGTTCAAATTGTGTGTTTTAATTATTAAAATATTATCTGTCCAAAAAAAAAAAAGTTAGTTTTCGTGCATTTGTCTTGAGCCCTTGAGGGAGCCAGAAAGCCGGGGCAGCCTCAGCGGGGGTGGGGGCGGCAGCCGCTTGGATCGCGGGGGCTGCTCCGCTCCACAGCGAGTCCAAAGACTGAGCACAGCGGGAGCGCGGGAGAAGGAGCTGAACTGAACCTGATCCTCACCCCAAAATCCATTAGAACCGTATTTTCCTCCTTAAACTGGAAGGGCACCAATATCCTGAAGTCTGTGTTGGAGACTGACCTGGCAAGTTGACCAGACCTGTGGTTTCTTTAACTGGAACTGGATGTAACCTGTTACTTTTGAAACTATATTGAACATGATCAAGAATGAAATTGAAAAAAAAAAAGCTGGGTCATCTTCTTCCAAATTTTGCTTCATCCCTGTGATTTCTAGGAACTGGGGGAGATGGGAAGTGATCCTTAGGTGCTTGTTCAGAATAGCTTTATGGCCCTTTAAAGATTGAGAATCTCCCCTTTAGATTTTTAAATGCATTTTGAATCGGACCTTCTAGTCTAAATGACTGTAAGATGCATCTAAGGTTTCAAACAAAAGCACTTCTTAGCAGCAGTTCAGCTTCTGAGACCAGAGAAAATGAGGCCAGCTTGTCCTGCACTCAGCTGCCTAGCACTGTTTTCATAGCAGAGTTTTCATCTGGTGGAGAATTTTAGCAGGGTTCAGATTTAGCCTAATGAGCTGTCAATTATTTTAAGCTTTGATTTTTAATACCTTCATTTGGCCTTTTAGTTATTTTCTTCCCTGAGATCATCAGCACTTGTGTTATTTTTGGACAGCAGTTTAGACCTCACCGTTTCCTCAATAAGGTGAATTTAGTGTCTATTTATTTATTTCTGCTCTGACCCAGTGGCCAAGCCACACAGGGTGTGTACTACTGGGGCTCCGCAGTGATGTAGGGTTAGGAGAGATAAAAGCAGTCCAATCTGGTAAACATCAAGGCGAGTGAAAACAGATAATAACAAGAGCTGCTGGCTGGGAAATCCTGACTCGTAGGCAGCTGGCAGAGAAATTCAAGCGGAAGAAAAAGGATTTTTTCAAATGCCAGAGCTGGTCAGAGCTAGCTGAATCCACATTCACTTGGCAATCAAGACACCTTGCCAAGCTGAGGCGCGCCAGCAAAGCAAAGGAATAGCTCTGGAGACCCGAGGCAGAAGGCACCTGGAACTGGGTAGATCCAGATCCAGATCCCCGTTCTGACGGGACAAATGCAAGTGTGAAAAACTTAACCTCTCACAGAACGTATGCTGGGTTGCTTGGTTTGGTTTTTTTCCCCTTGTTGTGATATGTATTTAAAGGTAACTTAAATTTTCTTTAGGTTAAAACTCTTCACATTCCTTCCTTTCAAGCTTCTCTAGCAGAGACCTCTCCCAGTATCTCAGGTTTGGTCTTCTCTGGGCTCAAGTCTCAGTGCTTTTGGGCAGGTCTTTCTAGGTTGGTGTTCCCGTCTCTGGCCGCCTGGGACATGCTGAGGTGGGATAGAAGAGAGAGGAGGGGAGTTAAAAACCTGAAAGAGCTCGGATAGGGGCAAATATCCATCCCAGCTGTTCTGTTAACCTGCTAAAGTCTATAGGGTTTGTTTCAGCTGAAGTGCAAGTCAGTCAGCTCCAAGTTACTCCATACAATAAAAGAGATGCCAGAAAAACAGAGGCATCAGAGGAAACATGGCTTCTTTCCACTTGCACAGTTTTGGTGTTGGCTCTTTACAATTAAAATAAAATAAAATTGTTATTTTGATCTGTGGCTCAGAGGACTGAATTAGTGATTACGTTAACAGGCAATACTGATGCAGCCATATGCCTCACAGGATAAATTCATCCTGTTTGGTTTTACAACTGCATTTTAGTTTAAATTTTTCAAATTCCCTAACCTTGACTAGTCAAAAGATATTAAATTTTTCCACTTTAGCATTATCCTCATTCTTCTATCATTAAAAATTTTTAGCAAATATCGGTCCTCCAATAGAGTTCTGGTTTTGTCCAGGTTGAAAAGCTGACAATTTAGTCTGAGATGTTTCCCATTTCTTTCCTTCTTTCACCCAAACAGCCATCCTGTGCATGTCAGACATGCCCGCTTGACATTGAACAGTGGGTGTCCAAGCGCAGTCCAAGGGAGCCAGGTGCCGCAGGGGCACCAGCAGAAAGGGATCATGAGGAAGAGATGGAGCCAAAAATAGTGAGTGCGAGTGGTTCCTCAGAAAATAGTGAGGAAAATCCGTACTGGGAAATATTTCAGTCCTGGCTTTGAGCAGGCTGACAAATTTTTCTCCCAAGCAGATTTAAGATGGAGGGGAATGCTAAGAGGTAGATGAGGTAGTCACTTGGGAGGAAGTGCAGATGGCAACACAGAAGAGAGAGACGGACAGGGAACGCGCTTCCCCCTCTCCAGAAACGTGGCAATTGGCTTCATGGAACGGGCAAATCTTGACGGGGAAGACTCCAGTTTGAATAAGGAGGAGGATGTTTATGAGTCACTTCGCTTGGATACCGGCCACCCGTTCCCAAGAAAAAGGGTCTCTGTGCTGAACGGTTCAGCCCGTGGTGCTCATCCAGGACACAGGGGCAGGAAGACGGGCTTGGGGATACAGTCACACCGATCGGCCCTGATCTGCCGCTCGCCACCCAGCCAGCCATGAGCGCCAGCTCCGCGCCCCGCGGCCTCCCGCGGCGGCAGGGAGCCTGACTTTCCAGGCAAAATTGGGCAACGTGTTGGCAGCTGTTTTACTGCCCTGCAGTCAGATGATGTTGGCAAGGGCCTGCTTTGCTTGCGCCCGCAGTTGGCTGCGGAGAGGCTGCTGCGTGGAGAGCCAGCCCAGGGGTGAGGGGCTCAGGGGCTCTTCCAGAGGGGAGCGGGAAGCCCATCCGCCGAGGGCTGCGCTTCTGCTCTGCCAGGCTGCTGCAGCTTGGTGTGCCCCGTGACCAGGACGCCGTCAAAGCTTTCGGAAAGTCTAACTAAGTTATGTCAGACAACTCTCCTTTAGCTACGGTTTTACTGACAATCTCAAAGATACCCAAGAAAACCAAAGCAGCATGTTTTTCCATGATAAAAAGCATTGCAAAACTTTGTCCCTACCGTGCTCATTTCATTTATAATTCCATCAATTCTTTTTTTTTTTTAATTCTTGCCAACCAACTTACTTTGCTACTTTATAACTCTGTCTTAAATAATTATCCAGACCCATGTTACCGCTTTTTCTGAAGACACATCACTATTATGCTTGTCTTCAAACACCCGGCACAGCAGCCTCTTTGTTAAAGGCACAGTGCCCTTCGGAGGCCTTGCAAGCCAGCCTGTTCCGCTCCAGAGCGGCTCTTGCCTGGCTTCTGAACCTCCTGGTTGAAAAGAGTCAGTCTCTCCGTACCTTATCTTTGTGCTGAAAAAAAGGAGGAGTCTCTCTGTCTTACAACGTCAGAACAACTGTGTTAGATAAAAAGCAGTTTCTTCCCCTTTCTAATTACACCCAGAACTCCACAATGTACTCACCAGTTCTTCGACTTCATTTGCGATAATACGAAGTCAGTCCCTCAACGTGCAATACGACCACCTAAAAATGGAGTGGAGATCTGGGGGATGAGGCCTCGTCCTTAGCGAGTACCTTTATATTTTGAAACCACAAGAGGAGCAGCCGTGATGGTGTGCGTGGTAAGCAGCGTGTCTTGTCACACTGCAGCTCAGCGAAGTTTTTCAGGTGATGGCAGGAACAACGTAACAACTTCTGCTGGCTGCCTCCGATTACAGAGAAGATCTAGTTTTCATGAGTTTTCACTTCTCATCCAGTGGATGTACCAACAGATGGCCAATCTGTTTCATTCTGTACTTACCGATAAATTCACAAAACGCACAGCATCGTCCGAGATGGAAGGGAGGCATGGCAGGGAGGCAGGAAGCTGCGCTGCTGGCAAACGCCGTCACCTGTCCTTCACCCTGGCCGCTCGCCTGAGCAGGGCTTTAATTTGGCAGAAGCAGGAATAAGGTTGTGTGTTGCTTGGTCAACCCGAGACAGAGCCTGCGGCAGTCAAACGTAGTGCCTGCTAGCACGGCATCTTCATACTCCATCCCCGCTCAGCAGCGCGCCGGGTACCAGGGCTGAGATGTTGGGTACCTTCAGGCCTTTAGAGCCAGAGGGCTGGGAGGGGGGCTAGTCTGTGACTGAATTAGGCCATTTCATCTACTTGGCTCTTCCTGTTTTTCTAATTTTGCACTTTACTGATTCTGTGAGCTCTACTTCTTCTGCTCACCCTGGTTTCCACAAATACTAAATGCTAAGCATGGAGGCTGAATAGGAAATTTAAATTTAAAACCTGTCTTAACCAGAATTAGCAGGGTAAGACCAAAAGAAGCTTTCAGCTGTCACAGCTTGTCCATCCCAGCTAGCGGAAATGATTTCCCTGCCTCCCCATGGGACGTTTCAGTCTGTTCTTTCTTTCTTCAAATCATGCCTGAAAACCCTTCTTCCCTCTTCAGATCTCGATTGGCTTTCTCAGTGAAATGGCTGTGGCTCTGTGTGCAAATGGCGTGACACAAAACCTAAGTGCCCTACCTGGATCTAGGAAAATGGTGGTCTTTGAAGAAACAGCAAGCAGTTATCTTCAGAGCGCTTAGCTATACCTGTGCTAGCACTTAACCTTTACTTCCCCAATCCCACAGTTACGATAGTTAGAGCTTGCTGATTTTGTTATTCCTTCGGAAGAATTTTTCTTAAAATAGCCTAGCCACAAGGGCATAATGAGGTGTACAGCTGGGCAGAGCTTTCTGAGCAGCAGGAGGAAAAAGAAAGAACATATGCAGGACCAAAATGCTCAGAGTGGGCAAATGGCTGATCTCCAGTCTTTCAAATGGTTGAAGATTAAGGGCTTACACAGCTGGACCATTAAAAAAAAAAAAGTTGAGGTAGACCAGGCAAAAACAGCAGGAAAAAAAGGGGTAAGGACATAATACATCATTTATTTCTTACATGCTGCATCTTCTCTCTGTCTTCCTATTTTCCTGTGGAGCAAAGAAACGTCCAGTCATTCAGCAGAAGGAGAGCAGAGAAAGCTTATTTAAAAATGAGGATCCTTAATCAGGGACCTAGAGGGACTTGGAGCTACTTTGCCACCTCAACAACTGCAACAGGGTTGCTGTGTTTGTGCCTGGGAGCCTGCAGAACCCAGGCTCGCCAACACAGCACTAAGAGAAGTTGATTTTGCTTGAAATGGCTAGATTAATCTTCTCACTTTAACTGCAGCAGCTTCTGCTAGTTACATGTACATATTATAGATCAAACAAAATCAATCGCTGCACTTTAGAGACTCTACCCAAGGGAAAACATAGCAACAGCATGATAGAACTCCACCTCTGAAATCCTCTTCCCAATACTTTTTCGACTACAATGACAATAAACCAAAGTATTCCAGTCCCTAAAGCTTCTACAATTAGATATCCACAGTCAGTTTAGCATCACACCATCCACTCTACTTTAACAGGACACACTTTAAAGATCCCAAGTATTCCTGTGATTCCTCTCCGCAGCCGCCATGGCAGTCAGCACGCTCATTTAAAACCTGCTTCATCTCCTGCTCCAAAGACATATACAAGGGAGGAGTATTGCACCTATGTGCAAGTGGCAGAGAAGCAGGTTATTGTAACCTCCAAATCATTCCATGTTCTCTGTGTTTACCTTGAATGTAAATTAATTGGAGAAAGCACTGGCGATATTTTTATGTATTACACAGCAGTGAATTCACTGCCAACACTGTATAGCCACCATAAAACAACTAAACATATACACACACCCCCCCCCAGCCCCAAACACCTCCAACTTATTTTATCACCGTACGGAAAAAGGTAGCGCGAGAAGGAAGGTCTGATCACGCCTTAAACCAGAATAACGTTTTGCTTTGTCAGGTTAATTATACGTTCTGACATCAGAAACTGAAACTAGCAGGCGGTTTTCCCTCGGGTTGCCCAGAGACTGTGGAATGAATCGTGCCTGCTCTTCTGCTGCACCCGGGGCCACGGGGAACGAGGGATGGAATGACCAGGATATTTCTTTTCCTGCTCAGATCTCTGTGGCTGGAGAGTTGTATCCGTGCTCTGGCTTTGTCGGCGCTGTGATGTGGCTGGTTGGTATTGGTGTCATCCCACGTAGCTGGCAGAAATAGCCATCATCTTCGAACGGATGCATTTTCACAGACACAAAGGCATGTTCAGTGCTTTGCTTTGATTCTGCTGTGAATTGATGGCACCGGAGTGCCTCAAAATGTCACTGAAACCTTCTGAGATGAATTTGACTTGAGAGCGGTGCTCAACACGGAGCCTCCTCCTCGGGGGAAGAAAACGTAGCCAGACCTTTTCAACATTTAAATGCACAGAAAACACTCCCCGAGTAACTAAGATACCCTCCTCCCCCTTAGAGCTCTTTAGCACCAGACACCCTGAGGTTCGCCTAAGCCTTAAATCTTCCAAGAGAAAGAGCAACCAGACACTTCTTTTGCTTCCGTCTTTCACGTCTTTTTATACCTAAAACTCTTCTGGCGTTTCGTTTCCATGGTGGTTGCTTTTCAACCCCTTCTCCCTCTCTCAGGCCCCTTTTTCCCTCATCCCTTTACGCCGCTCGAAGGCTCCCTACCCGGTGCAGCAGAGCTGCCTGCTGTTACCCCCGCCCGCCCC
>NW_010520743.1:0-4566 GCF_000687285.1 Phaethon lepturus
CGGGGAGTCCCGTATCCATGAAATGAGGGAGGTAGAAGCTCCCTTCCACTTTTTAACGTGCATTATACACTCCTTCAGACCCAAAGGGCCCACGTGTCCACGTGCCGGTCCCCAGGGCAGCCGCGGGGGGACCCGCAGCAGAACCTCTGGCCGGTGGTACCCTGCACTCACCGCTGCTGCCTCCTGCTCGATGCGCCTCAGAAGAGCGGGTTGTCTCTGCTTCGGCCATGTGCGGCGGCCGCGGTGTGGTGCTGGCGGTGTCAACGCTCTGCTCCCATCCCGGAGGCCGCACGTGCCGGGACTGGGCTCCTTGCGCTTCTGCTGCCAACAAAAACTGTGGTGGGAGAGGAGCTCAGGGAGCTGGTTCGGTGCCGGACCCTTCTCTTCAGTCCAGCTCAGAGCATCCCCAGGGCATTTTAAAGCCTGCCTCGCCTTCAGACACCTCTGTGCTTGCTTGAGGCAGCCCAAGCCCCGATGGGCCCAGCCTGTGACGCACCGTCAGTAATCCCGAGAGCTCCAGCATCATGATTTGAGAGACGTGCAGCATCTTCCTTAACCTATAAGGTGAAGGCAAGGAAGGTTTAGAAAATGAGATATTCGAAAAAATTCTTTCATTACACTCCTTTTTCAGAGTTGTTACGATCCATCCCATCAGTTAATGATGTGCAATCAGCAGAGTTAATAAAGATACCGCTCCGGAGCCCCAGTTAACAGTGTCATGGAAACAACTGTCTGCGCACAGGACATTGCCGTTGGGGACGGAGTTTTCTGAGGCAGTCAGAAAAGGCTCCCGAGTTACCAGACCCTCCATAAGAGATTTTTTTCTTATTGATGATGCTCCCCATGCTTCAGCAACGGCTGTACGACTTGATCTGCGCCCGGGTCACAGCAGATGCCAAAGCCACCCATCACCTCCACGACGCTGGCGTGGAGCCTCCTCGCGCTCTGCTAAGCGGAGGAGCAGCCGCTCTTGCAGGAACGTCTCGGCGATATCCGGCGATATCCCAGCTCTCTCGACCCCAGCTAATAATAACTGGCCTTGCAACGGCTCGTTCCCTCGCCATCCACAGGCAGCTTCCCCTCCAGCGAGCAGCATGGCTGGAAGGAGGAACTTCTCAGAGCTTTAAATAACCTCCTGGGTTCCCCCTCCCGGACTTCTGCTCCAGTTGGGAGCAGCTTTCCTGTTTGTTTGTTTGTTCCTTTTTCCTTGCCATGATTTCAGAGAGGAAGGAATCTGGCTTCTACCTCCCTGAAGAGCTCGAAGCCGAGCGAGCCTGGGCTAGAAGTGCAATTGCTCAGCACTGCAGGCTTCGGTTGAGAATTAATGGTCAGGGCACTTTTACTGGTGTTGTTTTATTCTGGGCTGCCACGGGGTCATGGCTGGTGATAAGCACGTGCTAAAATCCACATTTTTGAAAGCAGTTCACAGTCCCGAATGTGGCCATGAGAAAGGGAGGGCACGAAAATCTGGGTAAAGGATTATTAACCCTCTTTTTTCCCCTGATTTTATTTTCCTTTTAGATGGAAGGGACCGGTCAAAACCTGGGCTGACATTTAACCCGCTTGGCCTCACGTTGTGTCGTGGGTGATGGCTGCTTCTTCGGCGAGCAGCGGAGCAGCCGGACCCTGGACCGCTCCGTGCCCAGGAGGGCCTCGCCGGCGGGAGGATGCTCTGATCAAAAGCCGGGAGTTCCTGGTACGAGGCATTTCAGAGGGGCTGGGGGCTTTGAAGTGCTTCAGATATTGACCTCTTTTGGGCAAAGGGCTGTGAGCAGCAGTCGGGCACGACCGCCTCGTGTTGGAGATCAAAGAGGGGTGTCTGAAAAACATCGGTTGCCACAGCCATGCTGCCTGCTGTTTACCTGCTGCTTGCCTGCTGCTTGCCTGCTGCCTGCTCCCCACCGGGGCTGCACAGGGGCTTTAATGGCCAAAAGCTGCCACAGGGGCTCGGGGATCTTGTTCTCCAGCACTCTGCTCTTTGTGTTGCTGAAGCCTTGTGTAATTTCTAGAAACATAGGAATACTTAGAAAAAAAATTCAAAGTAATTTATTTCTAGGAAAAAATTCAAGCAACACTGAAAGGATGAAATCCTTCTGCAAAATATCTTCTCCTCCAGTAGCCGAAAACATTCTCTTCTTGTTCATGAAGACCCTTGTCATCCTGCATCTCTCTGGGCTGCACACATCTTGTCTATGGCATGTGAAAGCCTAAAAAATGATGTTTATGCCATGACCACTCTCCTCGCCATGGGAATCGCAGTGCTCCACGCTGTGCTCATGGTCCAAAAAGCCTTCAGACCCAAATTCGTTCAACCAGACAGGTGGAGGGTGGTGGTAGTGGGACATCTACATCCCCAAGCTCTTCCTCAAAAACTGTGATTTTGGTTTTTTAACAAAAAATACCCTGAGGTCACCTCTCACCTGGAGGTGGCAGCTCCTTCCCCATCCAAGTGGGTGCTCTGGGGGTTTCAATATGTTTGTCAGATGTTTCTAAAAAGCAGCTCCATCACTAACTTGGCATGGGTGGGAAATGTGGAGGCTGAAGCCTCCAGCTGGAAAGATGGTTTTGATAAATAATCAGTTGACAATTAGCCCAGGGGTGGGACTGCCTGCCCTCCCCAGACCTGGGGCATCAGCTGCTGGCAGGCGGGTTCCCGTCTGTCCTGCCCGACGTCCCCCGCATCACCCGCTGCTCTCCAGGCGGACGATCCCGAGGTCAGCCGAGGTTTTCCTTTCCACCGCGTGCCAAAATCTTACGGGGTGTGAAATTCCTGGTTTCGTGGTGCTGGAAATGAGCTGTTGCAGGCAAGCGTGGCAGGCAGCAGCTCTCGGGCTCGGCAGCCCCCTCGCAGGCAGCCCCTGCCTCTCCTGACCCCACGGAGCTGCGCTTCCAGCACTGATGGATGGGCTCGCCTGAAAAAGCCCCGTCTTGAGCTTCGCCAGATGCGAGATTAATTTATTGCACCTGTCCAAACAGAATGCATTTCTATTTTATCTACATTACTGCCTGTCCTGCAGCGTGATGGAGAGGTTTGGGTGTGCCCACGCTCAGATGACCTTGGCCCAGCCTGGTGGGTCTGTCCCCCCCCGGGGACTGGGGGACACACGGACACTGAGCATTGCTGCGTTAGTCCGAAGATGAGACGCAGCAGAAAATCCGGTTCCTGGGACCAGGAGGGTGGCTCAGGGACGTGCAGGGGAATGGATCCAGCCCTCTGCTTCAGCTGAATGGGGTGCACCAGCAGAACAGCTCACGTTATTATTAATAAGGAAATAATTTGGTGTGGAGTATCTTAATGAGACCAATTATGCACCACGGTGCTCGGAGGGATGCAGCCTTCAGCGTGAGAGCAGCACGATGGTCCTTCCTGGAGCAAAGGAGAGGGGAGGAGGGCTGTATATCCACCGGAAAGTGCTGCTTTGCCTTCCTTCCCGCTTCATGGGCCAAAGCTGAGACCCAGCAGGATTTTGCTCAAGAAAAATTCCCAGAGAGTTCGGTGGGATTTTTGCCTACTTAAAGCTTGAGCCAGAGTCCAGGAATTTCTGCCTCTGCTGTGATCCAGCCAGGCTTTGCTCAGGAGCTTGTAAGCAGTCTGTTACCTTTAATGGAGGCTTTTTTCTGGAGAGGATTCAAGATTATTCCATTAGAAATCTCCTCGTGGTGGTGGGAAAGACAGCTCCCCTGAGCCGGGACGGCAAGATCTGCCCTTGTTTGATTTTAACCTTCTTTCTTGAAGAGACAAGTTCCTGAAGGACTTTGGAAATGATTGTTCCAGCTAATGAGAGCCAAAGGAGCTCTGGAAAGTGAAATAAGATCATAATTAGGTGAGAACCTTCCTTTCACCAGGTCAAGAAATTCAAAATTTCAGCTGGAATTTCAAAGGGAGGAGCAATTAGAGGAAGACGAACTTCTGACCCTGTAATTACAAATAACAACTCTATAGAAGTATAAGTGTGTTCCTTTGAGCCAAACAACCAGGTGGGTGGCATTCTGTCCAAAATGACATTAGCAAAATTATAATTAGAAGGGCTAGCATCTACAAAACATAGTTTGAAATAGCTTAATCTTGAGGAATTAAAAAGAAAAAAGGAAGAGTTTCCTCTGGGGAGATGAAGACAATCATAAGAAGAAGCAAAAAACACCTGCAAAGAGAAAAGGAATAAAATCTTCATGAGAGGTGGGGGACCACCTCCCGGGGATGCTGCTGGCAATGCCCGATGGGCACAGCGGCCCCTCTTCAACACAAAAATCCTCCCATTGCATCCTGAGCCTATTTTAAACTCATAGCTATTGCAAATGCTGCTTCAGCCCAGGCTGTGGTGATAACTCCAAGCACGAGTTTGGCAAGCCTGAATATTTTTACATATATTAGAAAGGATCGAATGCGGCTTTGCAAACTGCATAGAAGCAGATTGTTTTCAGAGTTTTTAAGCAAAACCTGCTGAGGTCTTGAGAGGGGAATCAGAGGAGATGTGGAGCATCCCCCTTGTTAGAAAATGACAGCAAACGTGATAGCTCAAAGATAGCTGCTCGCTGGTTTTCACAGAATCACAGAATCACAGAAAC
>NW_010520744.1:0-299 GCF_000687285.1 Phaethon lepturus
GAGGCCGCACGGGGAGACGAGCGGGGCTGGGGATCACTAGGGCCGTGCGCTGCAAGCGTGTCTGTCTGTCCGTCTGTCCGCCTGCGGAGCACGAGGCAGCACGCACCCGAGCCGGCCGGAGGGATTGCGTCAGCCCCCAGGCGAAGGGGCACCTTTGCAGCAGTGACGTATTTAGCAGAGTAGTCTTGTCGGGGCAAGGGAGCAGCACACCAGCCCTGCTCTGGATTTGGCCCCTAATAAATTAACAGGGAACGGCGCTTCCAGCACACGGTCTGAACAATGTCGGGTCTAATGAGTTT
>NW_010520744.1:374-2063 GCF_000687285.1 Phaethon lepturus
TTTCATATTCACATCATTAAGAGTTTCTAAACCTTCTTGTATTTTCTAATTATGCAAAAGTAACAGTAGCAGTGCTGTGAGTAATTTATCAGCGCCCACGTATTTTAAATGAATCCCTAACAAGCGTGTATTAATGTGACACAGCAGCATTACGTAAAGTAGGAGAGGCTTGAAAAACCAGGGTCCTCGCTGTCTTGAGCAATGTCATTACCATTATTGTAGAGCTGCTCTCCGAAAAGTAGAGCATTCAAACAGCAAGAGATTTCTCCCCGAGGCGCTCTCTGCTTCGCCTCCGTGGTGCGGCCGGTTTCGGCGTTAACCCACTGCGAGCTGCCGCGCCAGCCTGCGCCACGGGCCGCGTCCGCAGGCACCGCCTGACCCGAGGAAACCGCTCACCTCTGCGGTGCGGCCGGCAACCCTGCTCCTCCGGAGATTGCCTTCGGAGCCGTACCGGGACACAGGTGAGCGGGGACGCCTAAACCACAGACACAGGTAGAGCTGACAGACAAATGCCATCTGTCACGGAAGATAAAGGAGAGACTTATTCAAATACGTGTTATTAAGTGTGGGCTGAAAGCTTTGTTGAATCCCGGCTGGTCTGCTGAAATTAGTAAAACGGTTCAGCCACCTTAACCCCGGTTCCATCCAAACGTTTCCTTCCCAAGGAGTGGATGATGGATGAGCTGTTAATTTTAGTTCCCGTAAGGATACATTTTCCTCTCCAATCCATAGGCTTAAAGACATTAGATCACTTCAAGGGAAACCATTTCTTTTGTAATTATGTCACATTTTATTTCCTGCTGTCTTTAAAACTGCCTGTTAGCCATGTGACAGAAAGGAGGTTCAACAGATGAAGAGAAAAAGCCCCCCACAAGTAGACCATCTATCATCCATGCAATGGAGAGGCTGTGATCTCTCTGCGCACATACATTAACCTTTTACTACCCGTGCCCAGCCCCACCTATGTCAAACAGGGAAGGGAGAGACTATACGGGTGAATAAGTCTTTCACACTTCCTATGTTGAAAAACAGTTAAACCACAGTAGTTTTTCTGATTGATGGCTGCCACGTTGCCTATCAAAGATCTACGCAGCTCATATTTGAAGCTATCACTTTTCTGTGATGTTCTATTCTTTAAAGTCCATAAGTACAATCACACTTCAATATTTTTGTCAGGCGTTTGTTATGTCAGGCTGTGTTGTTTTGCTCGATGCCAAGAACACGGAAAGCTTAAAACTGCTAATCATACTTTTATCCAAAGGCAAAAGCAAAGCATTTGTATGAATGCTGTGCTAGAAACAAGCCCTTCATCTTCACTAGCAAAATAAATTTTGAAATTAAAAATCAAAGAGTTTAACTACAGATGAAACCCTCAGTGCTGCGTGCACAGAGTTCACTACGGTGTTTTTTACAGGCTCCAATGATGACCTCAATATCGTTTGATTGCACAGAATGCATAAAAATTGCGTGGCAGCTATTGGTTCATAATTCAAGGCTCTTCCTCACCGAAACCGCTCGCTGGTAGAATTTATTTCCCCTACCTCTTGTCTTCAGACAATCCTATCATCAGAGGAAAGCAATGAGCTCTTTATCTTAGGACTGGGTGTAACATGCTAGTGCTTCAGAACGCATTACGGTCATTGTTCCTCCCCCTCTCCCTAACGGGACTGGGATGGTGCCGTGCTCCCG
>NW_010520745.1:0-322 GCF_000687285.1 Phaethon lepturus
GGACGCGCCCCCACGGGTCGTTCCCTCCTCTCGCGGAGCTGCGGGCCGGAGGGTAACTGCTGGGTAAATAACAAACCGCTCACCCCAGGCTCTTACTCAGAGCTTTTAATTAAAGCAGGCGAGCTCTTCCAAGGTCACGGTGACTGGCGTTTCAGTCCCAGCCTGCAAATGCACCCACCAAAGGCACACTACCAAAAACCCACAGAGCTCTGGTCTTAATTGTGTTTTCTCCTAATTGCACTGAATTACTCACCTCCTTTACCCAAAAGGTTTCCCGTGACCCAGCAGCCGTAGCAGACCCTCAGCGCAGAGGAACATCTCC
>NW_010520745.1:486-5721 GCF_000687285.1 Phaethon lepturus
GCTGGCCCCCAGCCTCCCTCATGGCTCCTGCTGCCCCACTTGAAGCATATCCTTCCTTACACATTCCCAGGTTTTTCCAGCTAATTTGGCCACATACCTGCTCCAGAATAACAGCATGCACACACGTCAGTGAAGGACACCACTGCTTTATACAGGGCTTGGGCAAAGCCTGGAGCTGCACCCTCCCATCCGCCAGCCAGGTTACACCGCTGCTGCACGAATCCAAGTTTCTTTGCACCCTCCAAGTCACAGTTTGGGCTCACTGGCCATGGCAGCTTTGGGCTACACACAGAGAGGTAAGCTGCAATAAACCTCTCAGGTGTGTTCATGAAAACTAGTGGTTAAAGAAGCTGGACAGTCACCATCATTTCAGATGTAGAAGGAGAAGAAAAAAAAAAACCCATGAGAGGTCTCTTACTCCCACCCCTCAGGCCACAGCTGCAGGTGAGGTAAATCCGATCGCTCCCCAGCCGAGCCCACTGCAGAATGGCTGGTCCAGCTGGGAGTGCTCTGCCCAGGGCAGCCACCCCAGTGACTTTTTCCCAACACAAAATAAAAACAGAAAATTCCAACTCTCTTCCTGTCTGCTCCGCACAGGAACTCGCTCAGGGAACACCACAAGGCTGCTGCTCTACTCTGTGTTCTAAATTTAATACGTTATTGCTTAATATGCTTCAGATGACTAAAGGAAAACACAGCCAAGCTCGGTAAAGATGCAAGGATGAAGCTAGTTACAGCAGATGATAGAGGAAAAAGCTCTTTGAGTAATGTTGGCAATTTTTTAGAGAAGTGACAACAAACAGGAGACCACCAAGCTGTGGAGCGAGAAATCTCTCATGTGTTACTGCATTCAACTTCATAGCACTACTCCTTTTAAAGTACTTCCATTTGCAATTTTTGGCAAGCTAAGTGCATCATCAACAGTTAAAAATGCAGAACAAGATGCTCAAAATAAAAGTTTTACCTCTAAAAATCCACGAAAGGCAGAGACACAAAGCTGTGGCGTAGGAGGCACAGAACTGTTGGTGTCTCTTACCTTGGGCTGGTGAGAATCATTCGGCCCAAGCAAGAAAACCAGGCACAAGGAGGGAAATTCCCATCCCAGCTGCCAGAGATTTTCGGAGGAGGGCAGCTCCTGGGTCCTCAGCCAAACGGGAGACCCCTGCGATGGAGGGAAAGCCCCATCCACAGGCTGGCTGCAGAAGAGCGAAGGGCTTGCTACGATTTACTCCCAGCACACCTCTCCTCCAGTGCTGCTTCAGACTGAAGCCCATTTTAATGTATTTTTGTCATCTGTTTACATTAAGACTTCTCCTACCCTTGACCCAGCACAGTGGTTGCCAAACTTGGGTGCTGGAGGTGGGGGCAGCCATTATATTCACCTCTAAGGCACCGCTGCGTATGAATTCAGCAAGTCAGGCAGCAACTCCTGCTCCACCTTGCTCAGACAGGCCTCTGTGCCGCCAAGGCCAGCTCTGGAAACACATCCTCCACAGCTTACAGCTACGGCAGTGCTCAGAGGGCTTTTTTCTCTTTGTAATAAAATACAAAATAAAATAGGAATAAAGTTTGACCTTCCAAGGATAACTGAGTAAGTCTACTGTAATCATGCTGCTACTAGGAAGCAAATCAAGCCACACAAAAACAAACCATGGGCATTTTTAAATCTTCCATTTCACTGCCATTCAGTACAGATTCATAACAGCGTTTTTTTGCATCACATACAGCAGCAGTGTCACCAAATTTCATCGTGGAGAAAGCGTCTGGGAGGTAGGTATGAAACCGAAAGGACATCTCCCCCTTTTCCTTTCTGGGGAGAGCCAGAGAAGAGATTTGACATGATTTACACCTGTTAGTGTAATTTGGTTCTTTTTTGAAGACACAAACAAAAAGGGGAAAAAAAAAAAAGATGCAAACAGTAATTGTTTTTTTCATACAGCCCAAAGCCAAACTCTCTAACAAAAACTTAGCTAGGCACTGGAGTTTGCAGGCATGGGAAGAATGAAATGCTTGTTGGCTCCAAATCGGAGTAAGATTGATTGTTATTTTCTTACCTTGTTCTACACCGAAGTTTCCGCAACTATTTCTGTAGAGCACTCAACTTTCTCTTCAGCAAACACTTGTCACATCGCATCTTTCACTCCTCTGAGGCGACCAATTTCATTAAGAGTCACTACAAAACTGCAAAGGTCCAAAATATCTGGTATTGTTACACTTTATCCTATTCTGAATTTAAGCAAATGATGGAACAGGAAGAGCATATTATTATGTTTCTATAAATAGCAACTCTTCTCAATTAGCTATAAAAAGATGACACTTCAGATGGCTGTTAGAGCGCGTCAGGCAAGCAGTATCTGCCACTTCAACAGCAGGACTGTCACAAGGCCTGTACTGTCAAGTGCAAGAAGTTCAGAAACACCTTTACTACTGTAAAGTAGTAAGTAAGTAAATAAATAAATTAGTAAATATGTAGTAAATAAGTAAATATACTGCAAATAAGACACCTGAAGAGACAGGACTTCCAGCTTTTAAAGAAAATGTTTAATTTTCCACTTTTATACTCACATTTTCTAACTCACCATTTGAGATAACAATCTTGAACCTCAGAAAGAATTTTTTTTTTTTTTTTTTTTTTTTACAAATGGGGAGATGGAAGAACAAGAACGTGTGCCCCACACACTATCACGGAAGGCACTAGAGCCGCATAACTGGAGCATATTCCCCCTAAGAAAATGTCTCATAACCACCATGTTGTGGAGGCAGAAGTGCTGGCTCATGAGCCAGCGACTGCCACAGCCAGGGCACAGCCTGCAGCTGAGCGTCCCAGGACAACAGCACAGCTGTTAGGAGGGTAAGGGATTTTCCTTCCGCGTTTCTGCCAGTTCTGGTGCCTGCTCCTCCTGGTCTTTCTTCTTTCCCTGTATCTCTTCCAACACAGTTTGAAGCTGCAGGTGTAACACAGAATCCCTGGTTTCAACATCCTGACGACCCTGTTGTGCTACCTACAGTTAAAGACAGACAATCACCAAAAAAACATGGTCGTAAGAAGTTTCTGTTGAAGCACGACTGAAGAGAGTAATAGAAAGCAACAGCCCCAGTTTGTATGTCCAAAAAAAGCTGACAGAAAAGTTCTATTTCATGCTTACATTATTGTGAAGGTACAATATAGTGTCAAGGTTATAACCAGGGCAAGAAATTTAAAATTAAACTGCTGACCTCAAGCTAAAAGATGAAAGAAACTCAGTGATTTCATCCTTTCACATGCTCGTTGGGACAGCCCACTTTAAGCAGAACCAATTTCTGTTCCTCTTCAGCCTCTTTTATTGGTAAAACCACTACAGACCCTCGGCCCAGAGATCACCGAGTAATGAAGGAGAATGGAGGGTGTATTACAAAAGGAAATAATAAATGAATTTAGCTAAGAGAGTTTAAAACCGCAGCTTTTATAAACAGCTCTTCTCCCTTCTTTTTGAGGGTGTTCAAAGGACAGCATTCTCAAAAGAAGTGGTCATCAGTTGGTTGTGAACAAGGTAAAGGATTTCTAACCATCACAGAGCAGCCATGCTCCACTCTGCCCGACATGCTACTCTAGAAGCATCCTCAGTTTGGTTTTTCTAACCCATTTTATGTTAAGAGTTACATGACAATTGCCTGAAGTAACAAGGAACTAGAATCCATGTGCCCAGGAGACACTTCCCTCTTGTACATCAGGGAAAACAAAAAGCAGTAGCAGAACATTTGGGGCCATTATTTTTTTGCCAAAAATGTAAGTAAACAACCTACAATCCTCCATCTCAATACCTTTAACAAACAAACCAACCAAAAAACCAAACACCAAACTGCAGGACTTAAGCAAAAATTTCCAGTTCAGGATCAAGATTAAACAGAATGCATTAGACTATTTAGCTATTAAAAAGGGATGGAAAAGTGTGTTAGTTATCTTTGAACCAGAGGAGATCCTAATTTGCTCCCTGCTACCTTACTGAGATAACATGTATATGGTAACACATACACATATTTCCAAATGGTTTATACAGACACATCAAAGGACGATTTGAAAGCACTGAAGGCTTAAATCCTTCATCGCCAGAAAAAGCGCTTCTCTTTTCTGTCCCACAAGAAGTACCTTAACCTTGGCCAGTCGCGTTCATGACTAAGAGGAAAGTTTACTCTGCACAGCAAAGACATTTTATCACAACCATCAGGCGTGTGACTGTCTTGCTGAGAATTTAATTTGGACTAACTCAGCATAAAGGGCCTGGAAGTGAAGTTTTCTGAATCCACTGGCCAAGCAACTCTGTGCAGATGTAATACTTACTTTATCTGTTCCTCTTCTCTGTAAAATTATCCCACTGGCTAAAAGGGCTTTTCCCGTTTCTTCAAACAATTTTTCTTCTTCAATTTTTCCTTCTTCTCTCAGTTCATTGAATTTTTCAACAAACCTAGATTTCAAAATTATATTTTTACTCTCACAAACATTTGGGTTCACTGACTTAAGAGGAGAAAGAGACAAGTTTCAGAAATATTTCCCATTTAATTTAAAAAAGTCTTACTTCTGGCAAGTAGATTTGTAGTTTGATTGTGACAGGTCAAAAGGTCTTGGTCCACTGCCATAAGTTTTGTAAAATTTCCTATTAAAAAAAAAAGTTTCGTTTTTCAAACCATCAAAAAGGGGTATGTCTTGGAGTAAATAAACAACATCGGAGTCCGTTAATTTAGGATATGACAAAAAGCATTCACATAATAGCTAATGGAAGAAGGAGAAATAGTTATGTTATACAGAGAGATTCTTTCCAGAATTTTTTAATTGTTTTAATAATCTCCAGTTAATCTTCACCACTGCTGGTGAGCCAGAGAAGTACCGTAGCTCCCTCACAGAAGGTTTAAGTTAGCCCATCCTGGCCAGCCAAGGTGGCTTCCAGGAGTTCTGCCCTGTACAGGCGCCTGCCTTTTCTAACCGCAAATGAGCCTCCCCGCCCAAAGCGATCATAAATTCGCGGGTGACAGCACGCTAGAAACGCGTGACGCAGCTTCTCTACGATATCAACAAGCAGCGAAAATACTGCTTGAAGGGCGCGGGGCAAGAGGGGCAGCTGCATTCCCTCCGCAGGGCTAGCGACAAGGGGCAGAGGAACGTCTCCGGTGAGCGGCGGCCGCCCAGGGCGGGAAAGCGGTAACTCACGCTCGCACTTCGTCCTCCTGGTAGAAGATGGGAGGGATGACATCCTTCACCTT
>NW_010520746.1:0-21976 GCF_000687285.1 Phaethon lepturus
CTTCGCTCTAAACGCGTGACGGGCGTTCATGGCCTTGGGTCCCGTAGTGCAGGGCGGTGCTTTAAGGCAAAGATTGATTGTCATTTCAGCGCTGTTGTCTCTCGTAACCTTTCACCTGCTGGTGTCACAGCTCACTCCTCAGTGTTAAACTGGTGACGCTCTTTTTCCTACTTGTTTGCATCCTCCCTTGAAAGCAAGTTGCCCTTAGCCGAGTTCTTTGTTGTAAGCAGATCTAGGTGCTGCAACATGTAAGTATGTTCCTGGCTAGGTATATGCAAGCACTGTCGTTGAAGTTGGTGTTATCACACGCCGACGTATTTGCTGGTTCATTTTTTAATTTTTGAAGTTTTCCTGCATCACAGCACTGGGACGTTTACATTTGTGTAGGAGGAATGTAGCTAGCTGTAAAATGTGATATACCTAATGTTGCTGCATTATATTGCACTTTTTGGGAAAACTAAATTGGGAAAACTTATTCGGGGGTTGTTTAACTTCCCAATGGAAGATGGTATCTGAAGTCAGATGCATATGCATGTACTCCTTGCTAATTCATTCTGCCTAACAAAAATAAAACTAGGATTTTTTTCTTTTTGTGCATCAGAGTTGGAATGTGCTATGCTACTTTCTTGCAAGAAACTTGTTCATCTACTGTGAAGTGTTTTTGTGGTACTGATAGATTTTTGTTTGCTGGAAGATTGATGTTAACGTTTTCCCATCATCACCACAATTCCTTTTTTGTTCTCACATGTGTATCCACAGTGAGATATTTAGTATGCATGGTTGTCTTCATCGTGGCCTGATGAAATTCTATCAATTTACTGTAACAATAGCATTCTGCAAATTGTTGCAGAGCTTTAATCAAGTTTGATTTGAATAGCCTGCTTAGATGAAAGTTGGTTTGTTGTTGATTTGAGAGATGACTGGCATCCAAAGACAGTCATACGTTTCACATTTCATACAGCTTAAAAATAAGGCTTTTTTACCATGCTTTTTTTTTTCCAGGTAGTATTTGGAGCACATGTATGTTCATGTTTGGTTTTTTTTTTTTTAATAATAGCAGCATATGTCATCTCATCATTGCCCTGTTTAGAGTATCTCATTTGATGCTGTTTGAGAATCTACAGGTTGTACTATAAGTTATCTCCACTGAAAATGCAAACAAGTAATTCTTCCCTTCCTTGCTCTTTTTCTCTCCCATCCCCAAATCAGTATAGCAATAAATTTGCTATTTGTTCATCACTTCACATCCTGAGTTTCCTCAGAGGAATCTGGTATTTGGATTCCACTGCTGGCTGGTGATGCAAAGTGAAGATAGCCTCAGTACTGGGTAATCTAAATATAAGCTATGGAAATAGAAAAAGATGTGGATAAAATAAATTTTGTATTTTTATTTTTTCCCTGTCCCCTCCCTTTTTTTTTTTTTTTTTTTTTTTAATTTTCCACTGCATAGAGGAAGTCTGGAAGGGAAAAGAGAACAGAAGAGTTACAAAGCTCTCCTAGAAGATCCAATGCTGAAGTTCTCAGGACTATATCAAGAAACTTGCTCCGACTTGTATGTAACTTGTCAGGTGTTTGCAGAAGGGAAACCTCTTGCTCTTCCAGTTAGAACTTCCTACAAAGCTTTTAGCACTAGATGGAAGTAAGTGACTGCCTTTTCTTTCATATCCCTCTTAGTTACTGGGGCATCAAGTTATGTAAATAAATCAGTATGGTTTTTATTTTGTGTTAGAAAGATTTGGTTTCTGTTGTCTTTATTAAATAACTCTTATGTTTCTTCAAGTCTCTGTACGGTTATTAAGTGTTGCCCCGACAGTACAAAACCAACCTTTTTGTGTAATGGGTAAGTCATAAAATTGTTCCTTGTGTGTTTGGGCATGGCTGACTAGTTAAGTAACTTCTGGGGTCTGGACTAGCATGTTTTCATCGTGTTTATTGGACAGACTGGTACTTAGTTATCGAGCTAGAGTATTTATCCTTTGGTCTCTAGCCTTTTAATCATTTTCAAGACAAGTATTTGAATGGTTAAAGCCCACAGGAAAATACTCTTATCTGCCCTTAATATTTCATATTCTAAGGAGAATCTGGGCTGTATAAACTAATACAGAGTAACTTGAATTCTAAACCTTTATGACTAATAAAGAGTTTTTCTCTACAGCTGGAATGAATGGCTGAAGTTGCCTGTGAAGTATCCAGACTTGCCTCGCAATGCACAGGTGGCTCTGACCATTTGGGATGTATATGGACCCGGTAAAGCAGTTCCTGTGGGAGGAACAACAGTCTCGCTCTTTGGGAAATATGGGTATACTGCTTTTTCTTCTATGGTACAGATTTGAAGCTCACTTGTGAATAGTAATGTAGCAGTGGTTATGAGAGGTTTTTAAATTTCTTTGTTTAAGCCAGGTTAACAGTTCCATGTTTGAAAAATCAGATACAAAGATGATTTACTCTCTTCTGGAGTGTAACTTCATACATGCTACAGTGTTGTTAAAAAAAAAAAGAGAGAGTCTTTTCTTGTATAACACCAACATTTAGGCTTTTTTCATTAGATCTGTAAGCTTGGATTTCAAGGTAGCAAATGCTGAAATTACTTCATATTTATACTTTTGTAATGCATTAATGCCAGTACTGATTACTTAACATAATTGATTTAATTCTTGCAGTTGGGCTGTTAATGCAGTATTATTCGTAAAGAATAATGTGTAACTTGGTAAATCAGGAGTTTTCAAAATTAATAATCTGTGACCCAGTAGATGGTGGGTTTAGTAAATTTATGGATTATAACACTAAAATGGGAAAGATTACAAGTGTGCTAGAAGGTGACAGTACATCAAAAGGATCTTGACATAGTGCAAAGGGGACTGAAAAAGAAAAAAAAGGATGCAGTTTAAGGAAAAGTATGCTACGCTGGTACTTTTTGCAATTGACTGTAAATACAGAATGGGGAGCAGCTTCCTAGGAGAACAGAGGAAAAGGTGAATTTAGAATGAATCTTAAGTTTTGCATGATTTATTTCGTGATGTTCTTGTGAAATGTGCAAACATTGAATATATGAACAGTCTATAAATAAGTGTGTCATGGACAGTGTTGTATCCTCCTTCTCCATACTTGTCTGCTCGGCTGGGATATGTTCAGTTCTATATAACTGACTTTAAGCAAGTTGCTAACTACTGGGAGTCGAAGGGAGTCCATATCATTGAACATCTAGCAAATAGGTGTGATGGAGGAGGAGTAAAGACTAATGAGGCTGAAGAAAAGACTGTAGGAACACTTTTCTAGTATATAAGTAGCATTGTAAGATGGTGAGAAATAGCCTTTTTTTGTCTTGTCAGTGGATAAGAAGTAATAAGGCTAAAATGAACTGCAGGAAAAGTTTAGTGTTAGGAAAGCTGTTCTAGCAATCCTTTAATGCAGAAAATGGTTGTAGATCTGTCACTGAAGATACTGCTTTGACAAAAAGATTGACGTTGTCTTAGGGCAGAAGATTGAACTGGGTCAGTTAGACTGTGCCACAAAGACTACTGGTAGTGTTTAAAGCATTAGAGCATAGTTCCTGGAAAAAGATACTATTTATAAATGAAATTTATTTTTCTTACCAGCATGCGGGGCCTGGGGGAAGTAGATGGACAGAAAACAATAAATTATTTTGAAATTTTGTATTCACTTGTGAATAGAAACCATTGTAGTAGTATTGCACAAAGTGACGTGTAAATTCAAGGTAAGATGGTTCTTCTAGTCGGTATTGGTCATTTTTAATGGTTGACTTCTTACAGCGTTCCTTCCAGTTGTATTTACCTGAAGTTGTTAGAGTTAAGTGACCACCTCTTATTGGCCAAAGTAATGCACTTGATTTCTTTGGGCAACCTTTATAGGTGGATCAGCACAAATGTGCAAGAGACGCAGAGTTTTGTGGAGAAAAGGTGTGGTCGGTTACCCTGCAAAGTTCTGTTTGCTGCACAGTTTCAATTACCAATTCAATTTCAAGCATAGATGGAGAAAATGCTGTGTTGAGGGTTGTGCTTTTTTTTTATTTATTTGGCAGCTCAGAAAGCTGCTTTATATCACATGATCTTCAAATGAAACTTAGGTAGTTTTTTAGTTGATTTTTTTTTTTTCAGACTGGCAGACCTAAAGTCAGTATTATAATTTGCAAGTTAAGAGGAATACTTTCTGCTTCATTACAAATAATAAAACTATGAAGGTCAAGCTCTGTCCTCAGTTTGCATTTGTACCACCCCACTAACTTTGGGAATTACCCATTTTTCTTCCACTTGCCAAATAAGTTATCTCAGACTTACTCATTGCCTTCTAAACGCCATGTGCCAATAAAAATGAAAGCCATAGAGGGCCCAAGGTGCCAGGCATTTTTGCAGTTAGGTTAAATTATACATCTCAATGCATGTTTGTAGGTTTGGCAAAGGAAGCTATTTCATTTTCTTGCAGCTGCTGTTGTACTTTGATTTCTGACAGCTATAGTATTTTGAGTTTACTGAAGCGATTCTGCATTTTTACCTGCAGTATGTTTCGTCAAGGAATGCATGACTTGAAAGTCTGGCCCAATGTGGAAGCTGATGGCTCAGAGCCCACCAAAACTCCTGGGCGAACCAGCAGCACAGTCTCTGAAGATCAAATGAGCCGCTTGGCAAAGGTAATGGAATAGCAAGTAACCTTTAAGATGTACATGAAAAGCTTGAACTTTCACTGGAGTTAAATGAAGACAACCTTTAATGAAGATAGGCTTCTCATGTTGTTTTCTCACGTGAAAGTTGTCTTCCTTTGATTGTTTAGATATTTCACAGTATTTATAGAAATGAGTAAACTAGATTACACTCATTTGCTTCTGAAGTATTTTTTAAAAGGGGGCATATAAATACCTTTTAATATGCATTGCATTCTGTTGTAGCAATTTAACATCCTAATTCTTTTTAAAGAATGAAAATGCGAACATGCCTTTGAAGGTGCTTGAAGCCTAAATTCCATGAGGTTCAGTGAGGGCAGCTCCTAACAGTGATTTGTGAGGACAGTCTAGTTTCTTTCAGTAGCCATCCTTTAGGTTTAAGGTTGTCTGGCATGGTGTTCAGATGTGTATGACTTAACCTCTATGTTAGAAAGAATTTAAGTAGAACTGCAAAAATTAACCAAAGTTTCATTCATTTAAGCTCATGAATATGTGTGTGTGTTAGTATTTTATTCTCCCAGCTTGGTTGCAGAGTGTATTTTTGCAATCAAAACTACTTCTGGAATTGATCAGTAAATACTAGTTCTTGAACTGTTTGAGTGGCCGATATCTCTCATTCTTCAGGTAAGCTTATCCCAAGCTTGCCAAATCCCTCAACCCACTTACTCAGTGTACTTTCTTCTTAGTCTTGGTCTCCTAGTTTTCATCCTCACCTTTGCGCAACTCCCAGTGAAAGATACGGTCCTGTGCTATAAATATGTCCATTTTCTCATCTAGAAATTTATCACAACACTAAACTAACTTTCATTTAGGGTCTCTCTTCTATTAGTCTAGTTCACCTTGAATTTATAATGGAAAACTCATTGAAGCTCTCTGGCAGTGGTGGCACCCTATTTCTTGGTTGTAGTAGCATAAATCCCCTCTAGCCTAAGGAAACTCTGTAAACAGACACTAAATATCGAGGCTTGTTTATAGTTCATCAAACCGGTTACATGATGCAGGCAGTGGGTCTCTGAGAAGAAGTTTTAGAGTGTAGGCCTTCCCTTTCATGTTAGTTCTGTTATGCAAACATGATCATACCTTACCAGTGTTTTTTCTCCTCTTCCCTTCACTCTTTTATGCTACATTATTTGTATTTCTTGAGCTTGGGAGAGTATTTCAGTCTTAAAATACCTGGGCATGTGGGAGATGAGGGCTCAAAGCCTCTGAGGAAGAGGAGGGAATTCTCCTTTCACATCCCAACTGAGAGTTCTAGTTAATGGTTAATAAAAAGCTAATAACATCACTGCCACACTTCTCTTCTGAAAGCTGTTTTGGGAGATAATAATTTCAGAAAGATGAGAGTGTTTTCTCTGGCATTTTGTTGTGTTCATTTATAAAAACATTTTACCATCAGATGCTAGTGAAGTGAATAGAGTTTCTGGGTAAGTGTGTCTGTGAGAGCTTTCATTTGTACATCTGTTTACACAGCAAATGAGGTTCTTGTGATGTATTATTCCTAAAGAGCTATTGGTTGAGTACAGTGAACTTCAGTTTTTCTACATCTTGTTCATCAGTTGCTGAATGCCTCCTGATGCTACTGTATGTGAAGGTATATTTAAATACAGTAAGAGGAATAGGACTAACTAAATACAAGAGGAGTTCGTGTGGACTTTGTTATTCTTGGTTTGGTTTGGTGCTTTTTTCTGTTTATCTATTGCGCAGACTTACCATTTGTAAGTGTCATGATACTGATTGATGTCTGATACCAGAGGCCAAATTAGAGTCCTCTGGAAAGTAACTAACTTCTGAGAAGAGCTTGTTGAAGGACCTTTTCTCCATCTAAAACACAGCTTTTTATTTTCTTGACAAGCTTCTGAGTTTGTGTGTGTGATATTTATTATTACATGGAATTTGTATAAAATCAAAGACTGGCTGTTGGAGGAGCGGTATCCTTTTACCTTAAATCATTTTTACCTTGACACTATGGCAAGCCTCTCATATTATGTTGAGGTGTCATATGGTTATGCTCTTACAAAAAACCTGAATGTTGCTTGTAAAATTGCTACTGATGAAAAAACCGTGGCTTCGCATCCTGGGTGTCAATGTGAATGCAGATTTTGTCCTGTACTAAGGAATATGAGTGGGAAGAGTGGAATACTTTAGCACACTCTAATATTCATGACATTAAGATGTTTCTATCATGAATTGTGTGTTAGATTAATTTATTCTAATTAAACAAAAAGTAAGTTATTTTTTGATCCATTCATTTCCCTCACTGCTTCTGCTGACTGAATGGAATTAGATAATGACAATGGTGAGATAATATCTAAAGGGATGCCTCTTGTTTAGTAGCGGATGATGAATGCTTCTTTCCCTTAAGGGAATGCACTAACTTCTCTCTTATTTTAAGCTTTAAATATTAATTCAAGAGAACAGTTCTTCATGTGTGTGTGTGTATGTATGTCGGCAGATCTTCTGGGTCTTGAGTGCAGGCCTAACTAGTTGCTCTATTATGACTTTATTCGTCTCTATAAGGGGGGTTTCCAGGTTTAGGAGATTAATGATTTTCCTCTGAAATATACGGAATTACTTTTTTCTTTATTCTGTAGTGCAGTGAACAGGAAAATGAACTAAGAATTTGTGACCAAGGTGTCTAAACAAGACTTTTTTGTTAAGGCTTTGATAAGTGCTATTCTAAGTCTGTATATCAAGGCTGCATGTGAATATGTGGTATGCTGAAAATTTTGATGCATTGCTTTAAGGTAGTGGAAATAAGACGGCTACCTTGAGTAAGAAAAAATATTTTAGTTAGGTTAAAAAAAAAAGTGTAGGGAGTAATGTAGAAGTGACTAAAATGGTGGACATGTAAGGGTAAGGGCTTCCTTCTTTGCTGAGGATGAGAAGGCCTTTTCTCTGAACTAGGTAGAACATTTGTGAGTGCATTGTGATCACGTCCAGCCTGCCTGAAACAGCATTTTGGGTAATAACTGGTCTGCATGCTGCTGGTTCTCTACCTTTGAAATATATTATAAAGTCACACATGAGGCAAAAGCCAAGTCTTGCATTATCCTTTTAGTGCAGTCCTGGCACGCTCTGTCTCTGTAATATTGCTGAGATAGAATTTGATGAGCTGGCTGCAGAATATAACAAAAGATAGCAAAAAATTATTACTGTATTGTGCTCCTGTTTAAAATCCTGCTGATAAGTTGAAAGGACCCAAAGACGAGGTTTCTGTGCTTTGGTTACATCCAGCGTCCTGAAATGTTATTAAGGATTATACTTCGCTCCCCCGCCCTTCCTTTTCCTTTTGTACTGTTAAGTTTTATTGAAGCTAATCTGAAGATTAGGTGTCCTAGAGTTTACTGGAGACAAACAAATGAAAAAAAGCCTCTACTGCATACTGAACAGAGTTAGTTAATTCTTAGAAGTTGCAGTGGTCTTCCAAAGTTTGCATCAAAATCTTATTTCTGTCAAGCTGTACTGTGGTCTAGAGTTTAAAGAAAAGTTAGGTGAATGAGCTGCTTTAAGCAAACAGTCGTTACAGGATTATGCTGTTGTGTTTCATGGAATGAGTTCAGAACAAAGGGCATTGGGTGCTCATGGCTAATTTACTGTTTAGTGCTTCTTGAAATATAAAGTTCCTAGCAAAACGGGAAGTAAGTTGTTTTTGTTTTTTTTAAAAAAGGGCAGGATTTTCCTCCCAACATTTTGACTTTTTTTTTTAAATTGTGACTGTTTTTGATTAGTCCTTTACCTTGGAGGGCCAATAACTATAGCTGAGGATTAATATTCAGTGGAAAATTTTAGACCTCATTGTTAGTAGACATAGTAGGAACCAAGAATCATTAAAGCTGAATTACATAATGTATTTGTGAAATGAGCAAGTATCACCATTCAGAGTTAGAGGTCATGCTTGCTTTCATAGATAATGTGCCTTAAAATTTAATTCAGATCCTGAGAGGGCGCAGAGGCCATGGTGTGTTCTGTAATGTATTCCAACTCTTTCTGATATAAGCTGTTTCCAAGAAAACTAAATTAATTGGGAGTTCTGTTTCGTGCTTAGAAGTAGGAACAAGTATCCAAAGTGGTGTTAGACCATAATACCAAATTAAACTCTGGGGAGGTGAATAGAGAAAAAGCGAAACCAATGAACTTATCTTCAATAGCAAGAGGTCACTTTGTGGAAAGGGAACAAGCAAGATGCTCTGCTGTTGTTGGATATGAAGGGACAGTTGATCAAGGTATTAAAAGACAAGGATAAATGCCTACCAGCCGATCTTTGACAGATCAGTTCCACTGATATAAGAACACCTGTAGGGAGACTGCAGAATGCTGAAATTTCATGTCATTAATGATTTTAATGGCCGTTTACAGTCTTTTGGATACTAGCTAATTATTTGCCTGTTATGCCAGCATTGCTTCTAAGAGATGTAAAAAAGCTAGTTGATTCTGCATCATTTCTGAACCTTGGCTTCTTGTGAGTTTGTCATGTATCTACTCTCCAGATCTGTCAGGATCTGTAACTGGACATGAAGTTGATGCTCTTTTCAGAGTACGTCATGGTGGGGTTTGTATTTAGCCCAGGTCATCCTTGGTATGTAACAATACTTGCGCCCGTACTGTAAGACATCAGTTTACTCAGGATTTGAGTGAGAATAATGAAACAGTACTACTGGTGCAAATGCTTAACCTTTTCATTTTTCACAGTGATTTTTGGGGTTTTTTGTGTCTATAGTGGTGAGCCATAAGTCTAGTGCATGTATCTGACAAACTGTACAACCTAGACAGCTCCCAGCATATAGCAAGTTGGTGGTTTTTTTTGTTTTTTTGTTTTTTTTTGTTTTGTTTTTGTTTTGTTTTGTTTTTTTGTTTTTTGTGGGTTTTTTTGGTGTTTTTTTTGGTAGTAATCTCATCTCCAGTTTTATATGGAGGAAGTAGACTGTTGTGTTCTCCTGCATACAATACCTTCCATTCATATGCTCTCTTAGGGCTCTTTGTCTATTGCCTGTCCCATAGCTGTCAGCTGGGCAAGAAACAGCAGTCGGTGTGACTGTATAGCCTGTTCAAATTTAAATGCTCATGAGTTGGCAGGCTGACCACAGAACAAGGCTGATGAAGTACTAGTTGTAACCCTTCCCGTAACACAAATAATTTTGAGGGTCTCTTCACTAGCCATTTTCTGGACAGCTACTGATTTCTTTGAAGCATGAAAGAACTTGTTGTCTTGTAGTCCCATTGCATCTCTTCTTGCATACTGCAAGAATTACTAAGTTTTTGAGGAACACTTGTGATTTCTTAGGAGCTGAAAAGATGATTCCTGTTCATATTTGTGTGGTCATCTGCATCGGCTGAATTTTTCATAAAGTATTGTGTGTCAGTCCATCTGAAACTACAGGTAGTATGGCTCAAATCTTACCTGTCTTCTCTTCCACTCTTCTACTGTTAGGTAGTCCTTTAAACAACTCAACTTAGTTGCTATTACTACAACACTATATAGATGTAGGAGTAAAACTTGAACTACTTTACAGGTGACTAAAAAGAACAAGCTCTTTATGACTTACTGTAAGTCTTCAGCTGACTTTTTGCGATGTGTAAGTCCCGGTCTGAAAACTTGTTTAGGTAAGGCTTATAAGAGCAGAATTACTCAATTTGGATAGTTCTTGAAATACCTTCTTTTTGTTTGGCTTGTTAAGTTTTACTATATGAAATTTAGTAAAACAAAAAACCTAAATGTCTTTGTTATGTGACTTTGTTTTAAAAATAGGTTCCTGTTTTTAATGTGGTAAAAATCCAAAGCTGATGTGCTTGGAACATGGTTTTTGCCTTTGCCATGATTGGTGTTTTAGATACTAGAATTATGTTTATGGCATGGGTTAGCTGTTTAGAAGGATCTACTGTGTGCGTACTGCACAAGCATTTCTTCCAGTTAGTTGGTTTTTCCCCACCCAATTTCATATTCATGTCTCTGTTAAATTATAACTTTGATATTCTTTTTTCTTGCTCCGAGCAATTTAAACGTTACTGTGTTTTTTCATGCAGCTCACCAAGTCTCATCGGCAAGGTCACATGGTGAAAGTGGACTGGCTGGACAGACTGACCTTTAGAGAAATAGAAATGATCAATGAGGTAGGTCATTATACTTCTGACTTGCAAATTTTTTTTTTTTTATCTTGCTAATGTGGAGCCTTTGCTTGCTTAGCAGACTAACTCTAAGTAATTGTCCTCTTTTTCTTCAACTGCCAGTGTATATGATAAAAGGAAAAATAATTCTTTAAGCTTCCAAAGTTATTTTTACTTTGGCAGTAAGGAGACTCATCGAATCATAAATGGTTTGTGTTGGAAGGGACTTTTAAAGGTCATCTAGTCCAACACCCCTGCAAGGAGCAGGGACAGCTTCAACTAGAGCAGGTTGCTCAGAGCCCCATCTAACCTGACCCGGAATGTTTCCAGGGATGGGGCATCTACCACCTCCCTGGGCAACCTGGGCCAGGGTTTCACCACCCTCACTGTGAAACATTTCTTCCTTATATCTAGGCTGAATCTACCCTTGTTTACTTTAAAACCGTTACCCCTTGTCCTAGCACAACAGGCCCGGCTAAAAAGTCTGTCCTCATCTTTCTCCTCAGCCCCTTTCAGCCCTGGCAGCTGCAGGAAGGTCTCCCCGGAGCCTTCTCTGCTCCAGGCTGAGCCCCCCCAGCTCTCCCAGCCTGTCCTCCCCGCAGAGGGGTTCCAGCCCTCGGAGCGTTGCTGGGGCCTCCTCTGGCCCCGCTCCAGCAGGTCCATGTCTCTCCTGTGCCGAGGGCTCCAGAGCTGGACGCAGCCCTGCAGAGGGGTCTCCCCAGAGTGGAGCAGAGGGGCAGAATGCCCTCCCTCGCCCTGCTGGCCACGCGGCTTTGGGGGCAGCCCAGGACATGGTTGGCCTCCTGGGCTGGGAGCGCACATTGCCGGCTCATGTCCAGCTTTTCATCCACCAAGAGAGACAGCTGTTTCACAAGTTTTCAGTATCCAGTGAACTTGATCACAGACAGAATTTATTCATAATTTGGAGTAGCTTTGAACAAATGCTGTTAGGTATGACTAACTTAATTCTATGGTGTAGATTTTGATGGGAAACTTTTTGGACATACAGCCTGTTCCTTGGTTTTAGACCTGTTCAGCTTTGTTGGTTTTGATTTTGTCTGTTGAGGTAAAACACTTCTAAGATGTGAACTAATATTTTAAAAAAATTATTTGGTAGATAAGTACCTGAATGAGGTGTTAACCCTCATTGAGCAAAATCACCCCCAAACTGTTGACTGATTATACTCATCTGGCACAACAGAACATTGTTTTCTGCTTTGTGTTCTGAGATTTTTGTTGTCTTCTGGGAATCAGACTCTTTGAACTGAAATTTGTGTTTTTATAAACCCTTATGATTTTTTTTTGTTTGTTTTTTTTAGAAGTCTGTCTATCACAGTGGTTTTTTATTGTGATTTTTTTGGTTTATTTTTCTCTTCCCTTTCTGTAAAAAAACAGAAAAATAAAAATTCCTGTTTCCTAGAGCTGTGCCTTAAATGGAGAACCACTTTGCCTGTGCTGGAAAGTCAGTCCATTACTAATGCATGAAACTAATTTCAGTTGCTCATTATTCAAGGGAATGCTTATTTTTCTATTAAATGTATGTTCCTGGTGGTGGTTATGTAACTTCTTTCTTCCCACCTAGATTTTAAAGCACTTTTCTAATTAAAACATTTTAGAAATGCATACATAAGCAAATCTTCCTCTGAAAGTGAATGAGCTGCAAATCTAATCTTGTAGTCCAAGTTTAATTTGTCTCTTTCATGGTTTGATCTGAAATGCTGATTTTTTTGTAATATTTTTTTGTCTTCTGTTTTTGCCTCTGACATGCATAATTGTATGTAAGGATTTAAAAAAAAAAAAACAACAAACAAAACCAAACCCAAAACACAGAAAAATCCCAGCTGTCAGCTGGTTATTCTTCATTGCCTTTTTAAATACCTTCAGTCCACAATTGCAAGCCACTGATGAAAACAATGTGATTTTTATCTGTTACATGTAGATGTTCATCGTGAAGTGGGAATGTAAGGAAGTAAGAATGTCAGGAAGAAGGTCATATGATCTCAGGTAGTGCTAGTAAAATGATTAACTGAATAATTGCTACAATGACTGATAATCTAATGAATCAGTTACAGCACAAAGGCAGTAGGGTAATTTCTGTGCTGAGAATGCTGAAGATTGATGCACTTTAATAGATGATGCACATCTGTGATGGTTCTCTTCTCAGAGGGAAAAACGAAGTTCTAATTTTATGTACCTGATGATTGAATTCCGTTGCGTCAAGTCTGATGATAAAGAATATGGAATAGTTTACTACGAAAAGGTATGTGCCTTGCAGGCTTCATGGTCGTCTCTAAAAAGCAACATACGCACCTAAAATGGGTAATTTTTTCTGCTGAAGGATAGTTTTTTTCTGGTGAAATATTCTGCTGTAGGATAGCGTCAGACAGCTGTCAGTGGCAAATGTTTATGTACATACAAATCAAATAGTATAGATGCAGCAAGATTGCTGAAGTCAATCATTCATGTAATACAGTTCAAGATTGCAGAATTTAATAAGTGTGATTAAACACTTTTTTGATTTATGGTTCCTTCAGTCATCCAGCAGTACTTTCAGAGTAGCTGTATGTAAAATTATGTCTTGTATTGGGAAGAAATTACCTGTATTGATTGGTGACTTTATGAAAGATAAGTTACTAAAACTCTGCACAGGAGCTCTGCTGGTGAACATTTTCTCTAAAATTAACAAATACAAAAGTTTAGTCTTTCATGCTGAAAATGCTTTGGAAGTCAGTTAAGCAAAAGACTTCTGGATTGGAATATCTTATACCTTTTCTTTCCATGTACAAAAGATCTCCAAAGCAATGCCCTCTGTTTTTATTTATGAGTTCAGGTTTAATGGAATGAAGGATTATCAGTGAGCTTAACAAGACAACAGCGTGGCTTTGGAAGGCATTATCAGTACTTTTATGGACCTGTGCATTTAGAAAGACCCAGTGAAATAGAAAAAGTGGTATATCTATAATCTGTTTTTTAAAAAAAAAGTCAGTAATTACCTCTTAAAATTTTCAGCATGTTTAGTTTCATAAGATTTCAGAAGGGTACTGAATAATGCAGCTTTATGGAAAGGAGAAAGAAGGCGGAAAAAGAGACTGGAGTCCAACTGAGAACAGAGGCACTAACTTTAAGCAGTGTCTGTTCTGGGAATTTAAAAACCCACTGTAATTTCATACAGAAAACGTTAATAAATGGAAAATAGATTACAAGTATTTCGGTGTATGTGACATCACCCGTTGATTTGGGCAACAGAACTGTGATCTAACTTAAGATTCTAGAAGGAGGTAGTGAAAAATACAGTAATAAATTGCAAAAAGCAGGATTCCCCAAAATCGGAGTGGGAGAGCCATGTGTGTGTATTGGGTTTGTTTTGTTTGTTTGTGTGTTTGTTCTGTGGTGGTGGTGTGTGTGGTTGGGTTTGGGGGGGTTGGTTTTATTGTGGTTTGTTTGGGGTTTTTTTGTGCGGGTGGTGGATTTTTTTGGTGTTTGGTTCTTCCCCCCCCGGCATTTATTGTAGTCACGTGTGACATCGTAGTTGCTTAGTTATGACTGACTGTGTCTCTTGGTAAGCTATTACAGAAGAACTTAAGGCTTGTTTAAAATCTCTTAAAAACAGGTTGTAGAGTTGAAAAAGAAAATTTTAGTGCAACTCTGTGTCTTAGGCAGATGTTTAGGTTAGAAACTTGCTTAGCTTCCTTCCTGAGAGTCCAGGCAGCTCTTTAGCATTTCTTTTGGTGGACTGTAGTTGGCAATGGGACTTCTCCCCTCCTTTCCAAGTCTTTTTGCCTTTAGCATAGCCTGTTTCATAGTGAAACAAAATAAAGTTATTTACTTCTGTGGAAATCAAGACAGTATTTTCATGGAGAGCATAATGGAATGTAATTAAAATACTGAAACATTTTACTACCCATTAGCTTTTTATATTCGCACGGGCTTGTGCTTTTCACAAGTGCAAACTGATGAGCATGGCTACTGTGTGGCTTTGTGTCCTCTTGGCTCCTTTATAGTTGAATGTGACATTCCTAAAAATGATTTCTGTCCCTCGCCTCCAGAAACCTACCATTGTAGATGAATTATTCCCAATTTACACACACAACCCTTTCTTTTTTTTTGTCATCATTATGCTTTCACAGATGTGCAAGGTGTGGGAAAGAAGATTCAGACTTGAAGCATGTGTCTGTCTTTTAACGGATGTTTCTGAAGCATATTAAAAGTGCATGGAACAAAATAACTATGAATTGGCTGTTCTTGTGGAAATAAAGTAATTCAATGTGTAATAGTACATATTAAAGCTATAACTAACTGCAGTTTGAGGGATTTGTTGTTATGAAGTAACTTTTCAACAAGTTCTTGACCCTTTTCTGGCAGCAGTAGGAAAGAGTACATAAATTACTGCCTGTCTTCTCAGTTTTGTCATGCTTCCAATTACATTGTACAGTATACATATCCAGCATCACCAATCCAGTATATTGAGTCTAATGAAAGTAGGTTCTGTTGTCACCTGCCTGTGACCGATAGTCGAAGTGGAGATTACTTGTCACAGTTTTGTTGATAAATTTGTTTTCAAGTGTTTACGAAGAACTAGCCTGTTAAACAGTGGCTGATAGAATTTGAGATTCTTTGACTCAACATTCAATTACAATGAAGTGGCGTGGCAGTGGCTTTTTCCACGTTCTCTGTTAACTTAATTTTAATACAGCATTCGAGGTGTGAAGGATAGCACAAGATGCTAGTAATGAGAGCATCGCTTCCGATTCCCCATTTAGGCAAAAGTTCAGTGTGACTTTCAAGTGCACATAACACCAGCATTTATCGTTAATGTGTTTTTGTGCAGGTTTCAAGTGCAACCTTTGAATAAAGAAATTGATTGCAATGCTGCATCTGGTTTATTTAAAAAAAAAAAAGTAGTCTGATTATCAGAGCCTTTTTCATGGCTTGAAAGAAAGAAAAAGTGTCTACAGCATTGGGTGTCCATTTTTTGTATGGGAGAAGTTGGATCCCTTTGGTGTTACTTGAAATGATGTTTTGACTGAAGAGTAAGGTAAATAGAACCTCCATATTTATTGATATTGTGAAACTGATTTTCAGGAAAGTACAGAAGAACCTTGCTGGTTTTGAAAATTCTGCAAATTTTGTTGGCTTCTTAAATGGACTGTAATATTTATATACAGTCACATATACTGACCTTAATGTAGTGAAATACCTGTAAAGCTCTGTAACATATTGTAGTTCAAGATGTCCCTGCTCATTGCAGGAGGGTTGGACTAGATGATCTTTAAAGGTCCCTTCCAACCCAAACTATTCTATGAATCTATATAGTTTAAGGCAAATTAATGCTGTTTAGTATTGATGTTGCTTTTGTTTTCCAGTGGCAAAATAGCAGGTCATCTCAGGTTCTGGCCGTGCTAGCAAGTCATGCAGCCAAGAGGAGCAGATTTACAGAGTGAAGTTGTTGCTGAAGGCCCAGCGTCTGCACTCTGCTTATACTTGGGACTAATTTTAATCCAGTCCCGTGGGCTGAATAGCTGTTGGCAGTTGGAGGACATTAGGTATTTCTAAAACTTCCATGTTATAAACCAAAGCTTGCTACATAGCGATAATCAGGAGAGGCACTTCAAAGCAGGCACCCGACGAGATTCAAATCCTAGTTTAGAGCTGACCCTCAGGCATTGGTATGGTTTAGTAAGTTTGTATGGTCAAGGTCACAGTGATCCATTGTGATGCTTTCCAGGTATGACATTGTGCCTTCTTGAGGGTTTTACAAAATAGTCTCTTCTGAAAATGGTGTTAATTCCTGACACAGTAACTTGTCCCATGAATGCTTGGCGAAACTTGGTTTCATAGCAAGTTTTGGTTTAAGTTTAAGGCTTGGTTCTAAAATGCAATGAAACCCTAGGAACAGAGTTTTCCTAGTGCTTGAGCTGAATAACTAGAGCTTTTCAGCTTGGCTCTTCAGCATAATCCAACTAGGTTTGAGAAGAGGAGTTTAAAGAACAGTCTTTATTATACTTGAGAGGTTACAAAAAGAGATGCCAGCAATGAGTTTAGAAATCATTCTGCTAACACTGGTCTTAAGAAAAATCCCCAATCTTTGTTTTAGAGGGTATTATAAACATTTGACATGAGGCACTGGAAGGCTCTGTGTATTTTTTTAGTTTTGTAAGCAAGCAAATTTTAGGCAATTGTGCTTTTGTCATTCTCATGCTACTAAGTTCTGAGTTGGTAATAGCTCTCATGGACTTCTGGTCATGGGGTAGGTGCTCCATTTTCACCAGCCTAAAAGCTTTGTCAGACTCTTTCCTTTTACAGCTATTTTACCTGAATGTTTTCAGTGAGAGAAAGATGTAGTAGTATGGGTGTTATTATTACTTATTCCTAGAGAATCCACATGGGAGATGGATGTTATAAATGCCTCTGTAGGAGTTTGAACATTTATTAGTTGCTAGTGAATCCACTCCTGTGTCAAGTTTTTCCTACAGTGCTTTTATGTGCAGGGTCTAAATGGAGTGGTAGCTTGTTTGTCACTGGTAACCCTTTGTTGTTTTATAAAGGTGAAGTCAGATTGCAGCCTGATTATGGTTTTGATTAGGAAGATAACTAATTAGTAGATAAAAATCAGTCTGTCATCTCTTGTCATCGGATGTGTTTATTTTCAGAAGGATTTCCCCTCTTCCCCAAACAATTTAACTTGTTTTTTATGTAATTTGACTTTGCAAAACTAGTATAACATGACTTGAAAGTTTTGTGTGATGGGTTGGCAAAAGTTTTAGTACAATGTGAGTGCTCAGCTGTCAATGTGGCTCTGACTCAGTTCTGTCTACTGTTATATTGATGCAGTAGTATTTTGTGGTAATAGAAATACTTTGGAAATACTATTAATTCTATACAATTAGGTTAAAGCTAAGGTCATTTTTTATGCAGGATGGTTTTAACACAGAGAAACTGTAAGCAAATGTCCTCTTCAGTGTTTGCATGAGTACTTTTTTTAAAGACTAATCAGAAAAGCAGTCCTGCTCCTGTTCTGGGACCATCACTAGCCACAGCCAGATTACGTGTATTTCCCTTCATTAGGAAGGATGTGCATGTAGTCACTGTCATTATTTTGACTGTAAAATTGTTACTTTAGAGGCATGGGACACTAATAACTCTCAAAGAAGTAAGATCTTCTACTGTAGTCAGCAACACTAAATTTATGTAGCTGGAAAAAAATGTTTCTCCTGATATGTTAATGGCAATTTTAACTCCTGTGTCTTGTTGGTGACTTGTTCTTCCCTTTGGTAGAAGCCCCTCACTTCTTTTGAAAGTTGCATCTGAAAACTATAAAAGCAAAGCCATCCCAAGAGACATATGTGATTGGAAAAGCAGGAGAAAAAAAAAAAGGAGGGTGGGGGCAGAAGCAAACCTGAGCAAGTTATCTCAAAACTTACGTTATTGAGGGAAATGTTGACATGCCAAAGAAACCCCTTTATTCTGAGCTGAAATCTACTCCAAAATAAATGAGAACAAACTAAGTGTAAATATAGTATGGTACATATTATGCTGGTATTGTCTTGTTTTTTCTGTTTTACTGTTTTATACTGTCTTTTAAATGAGATGCTCTTCTGTAGATTGTGTCAACTAATGCTTGGTTACACTTTTAAGGTAAAAAAAACAAAACAAAAAAAACCACAAAAACCAAAAAAACCCCCAAAACCAAAAAACCCAAACAGCTGGTTGTAACTGGAAGAGGGAAATGGAGTTGCTGTTTGTCTCATGTGCTGGCAGGCTTTGTATTTTTTTCCTTCTTCCTGGTTCAAACAGGAAACTTTCAGCCTCTCTTTTCCCTTATTTATGCAGCAGCAGGTTAGACTCCCCGAAGGAACCCTAAGGGGCTTCTGTTCCACTGCTCAAGAGCAGCACAGCAGGAACTTCTGGAAGAGGCTGTAATGCTCTGTGTGGAACCTATGGTACATAGGCACACGTATGCCTTCCTAAAGTCATCTGTGTTGTACTGTTAGGAAATATTGTCTGCAACATGGTTGTTATTTCTAGGAAGTGATTTGGTTTTGGTGGAAGTGTGGATCCTGATGTGGTTTCTCTTTGTGCTTCCAGAGGACACATGTAATGGTAATGGCTAATTTCTCCACTCGCCTTTGTGCCAGCAGAGTAGTGAGTTGCCAAGCTGTGTCTCCTCGGATGAAACCTCAGACTTGCCATCTTGTTTATCATCTGGCAAAAACTTACAAGAAAAAGAATCCATTTCTTATTTTCTGTTTTCCTCTTTATAACTATCAAAAGTCAGGAAGGTGGTGTTGCATTGTTCTTTCACTGTAATATAATTCACAATACATTAATATGACATGTATTTTTCCTAAAACTTGAGACGTTTAATATGCCTTTTACTTTTTGTCATTCAGGATGGTGATGAGTCATCTCCAATTTTAACAAGTTCTGAAATAGTTAAGATTCCAGATCCCCAGATGTCTATGGTAAGCATGCTCCAGCCAGGGCAACACGTATTGTAGTATTTTTGTTGAAGTTTTCATAAACGGAAATGAAAGCTTGCCTATATTGCTGCCTTCAATATTTTAAAATTCCAGTGGAATGATGTATTTGACCAGTTGAGAAATATCAGTGGGTTTGACTTTTTGTAATTCTTTTTTCCTGCTGCTAGAGTAAAATACAAGAATTGATTTAATGTTTATGTTCATCTCCTCTTTTGAATACCTGAAGCTTTTGAGGTGTAGGAAAGCAGAAAAGGGGGATTTGTTGGCAGAAGAGGTCAGAGGGTGGGAATATCAGGTAAGAGGGAGCTGAATAAAAGAAATTGAGAGCAAGGTGCAGTAACTCTTGGTCACTTCATCTGTTAAAATATTTTCTCCCTACACTCTCTTGTATGTTGTCTTTCATGTAGACAGTGCCTAAATACAGTTCTAGAAAAGATTTCCATTATTGTGGATGCCAATTCAGTGGGACTGGTATTGGCAGCTTTGGGAACCTTAATGTAAGTGGGCTTCTACTGGCGACACTGTTTGAGCACTGTGTAATCTAACACTGCAAGAGCAAGTCTGATAATGCTGAAAACTGCCTTGGCTGCTGGGATCTCATGGACACTGTGGCTCCTACTGTTGCTAACATGGTATTAACAGTGGGAAAACTTTTGAAAAGTTTTTCTTGCATACAAAGCTTTATACTGCAAACATCCTAAAAATGTTTATAAAGCAGCTAGCACGTTTGAGTGCTGTCTAAATCACAGATGTGTTGAATGAAGCGCTTGGGTTTTGCAGCAATTCACCAAAAGGTAAGATAGGGTTTGTAAATTGCGTGAAGTAAAAAACAACCAAACCAAACCAACAAACAAAAAACAAAACAAAACAAAAAAACACACACACAAAAAAAAAAACCAAAAAAAACCAAAAAAAAACCACAAAACCCAACCCCAAAAAACCCCAACCTCCCCCTCCCCCAAAAAAAACCACAAAAGAAAACCTCAAAATCCCTGATGACTCTCCACATATTATTGAAGGAATTTCTTCTAAAACAACAGAAAAAAATCCAGAAGACACTGTAGTTTTAGATATGAATTTTGATTCTCCTGCTTTATTCAAGATACTGGTGAGTCTTTGCTAGATGGTGTCATTTCAGTAGTAATTTTTGCTGGAGTTTAAATATTTATAAATATGGACTTACCCTCTGCATTTAGGAGAACTTAGTAGAAAGCAAACATCACAAGCTTGCTCGAAGTTTAAGAAGTGGACCTTCTGATCATGATCTGAAGCCTAATGCAGCTACACGAGATCAGCTTAATGTAAGTCAATTGTATGATGACTAAATTCAATTTTATTAGGTAGGTTGGTAATAGTATACGGTGACAATTTAAGAAAAATACAGTTCATTTCTGTTTAAGGAAAATCAATAATGAAGAAATGTCATTAAGTGCTTCTTACAAGTGCTTATTTAGATGGGTCCTACTCAAAAAGGAGCAGAAGGTACTTGTGCTTTTTCTTTTAAAACAGGTTTGGGAGGGGAAGAATGCATATTGTGCACATACCATGTAGGTGTTAATGGTAGTCTTAAAGTAACTGTATGTTTGCCTACGCTGCCAGTTCAGTCAAGCACATAACTGAGGAGCATCACCATGACAGCATGAGAACTTTGTGTTGTTGGAAAGTTGCTTTTTTTCCTACCTATTTTTGTGTGTTGTCAGTGTTGTGCTTTGTCACAGTGTAGTCTGTTAACTTGTTGATTATGCTTGTTCATGTTTTTAAACTCACTTTCTGACTGTGTATCTAATAGATCATAGTGAGTTATCCACCGACAAAGCAGCTAACATATGAGGAACAGGATCTAGTTTGGAAATTCAGATATTACCTTACTAATCAAGAGAAGGTAAGTTGAATCATTTGAGAGGACTTATTAATGCAAGAGGTGCTTCATCTGGTACTCATTCTACAATGTTCTGTCCTTGCAGAGATACAGAGCTTCAGTGTCTTAAAAGCTAGTCAAGTTTATTTTAACTTTTTCTACAGTGTAACTGATTTAAAAATTGGTGACTGTAATTTTCCCTCTTATATCATACGAACTGGCTGTTACTACAGCAGTCTTTCTACAAATACTGACTGTCGGCTTAAAATACCAGTGTTGCCAATTTTGTCTTCAGCAAGGAAAAATTATTAAAGAGTAAGATCTCAGGTCTTTGCTTATGTAAATACAGTCTGTATTTACAGTTCTAGTTCTACCTTAATGTGAAACATTAATTTCACAGCATCCTTCTGGATAAATTGTCCAACTGTGGGATGAGCAGGTTCACGGTGCACTAGGTGAGGAACTGGCTGAAAGGCAGAGCTCAAAGGGATGTTGAGAATGGGGCTACGCTGGACTGGCAACCATTCGCTAGTACTGTTCCTCAGGATTCAATTGTAGGGCCAGTCCTGCTCAATGTGTCAGTGATCTAGATGCAGGAATTGAATGCACCATGAAGCAAGTTTGATGATGATGTGAAACTGGGAGGTGCTATTGACTCTCTTGAGGGACAAGAGGCCTTGCAAGAGGGATCTAGATAGACTGGAGCTCTGGGCTGTTGTTAATGTGATGAAATTTAACAAGTCAAAATGCCGGATTCTGCACCTAGGGTGAAGTAATGCTGGGCATAAGTATAAGCTGGGAGAGGAGTGGCTAGAGAACATCTGCTAGAGAACAAAACTGCTATCATGGACTTCCGGAGGG